>NW_009726355.1:0-5712 GCF_000703405.1 Apaloderma vittatum | reverse complement strand
TTCCTGCTGGATGAGAGTGTCCAGGAACTGGAGCCTTCTGCTACAGTTAGAGAGAAAGAAGCAAAACATTAACACAAACATTCACTAGATCCTCATTTCAGAAGATCAGAGCTGATATTCTAAGACCACAGGAAAAAAACGTTACTTTTCTGCTCTTGAAACATACTACAACATGCTAGTAGACAACATGTGCGTTTCCTGTAATACATTCAATATGAGATAGCTTCACTTAATCAAAGAAATTCAAACTTAGGGCTATACAGAGAAACTGATTCAAATTTCTCAAGTTTTAGTCCAAGATTAGCGGGAAGGGGAGTTCACTCCAGCCCTGCCTGCACTGACTGCCAATATGAAACCCTGAACAGCGTGAATCAGTAAATATTCTTCTCTTTCATGCTACAGGGAACCAAAGATACCTATTTGCATCACACTCAACAAGTTGGGACACAACACAATTCAGTTCAATTTCCAAAGAGAAGTATAATATCCCTTCACACTACAGCTGGAATAAATTGTAATGAGACAAAACTACGCACAGGGTAGCAGAGCTGACCCTCCTGCAGCCCCTTAAACAGGGAAACCAAAACAGAAGTAGTCAGGGAATGTAGCTGTACTCAACAACTGAAATCAAGCAACAACTCCCTCAAAAATGCCCTTTTGTTTGTTCATTTGTTTGGGTTTTTTTTAAAGCAGGAAGCTGTCCATTCAAGAAAAGAATGGATCTCCTTACAAAAACACTCCACACAGGCAGTAAAATCTTCAGATTTGCATTTTCTGTAGCCTGTTACTTACACCACAGCACCCTCATGTTTCAATTTGCTAATCAGTTCAGAAACAAGGGTACCTGGCCTTGGGAAACACCAGCAGAGTTATGAAAACTCTTTGTGTTTCAAAGCCTTTTTCCCCTTTCTTTCTGAGAAACAAGACCACAGTACAGGATATTTGAGTCGTGTGCTGCACCTCAGATCAAGACGCTCCCACATTTGGAAAAGAGAGGAGGGCCATGGACAATTTGGATTTTTGGTATAAATATTGTTTAAAATCATTAGATAACTGCTCCTGTGCACAATTTTGCCTACAGTGTTCATCATCATTATATTATACAGTATATTTTCTTGCACTATGTTGTCTAATAAACAGAAAGTACTATAGGTCAAACCAAGACAAAAAAAAAAATCAGGTCAGAGCAAACTGCTACTGTACCAAGCCCCTAAAAACTATTTGAACTCCAAGAAACTCTGTAGAATATGTTCAAATGGCTGATGATGGTGATTTGGCTTAGAAGGACAGCTTGACTACTAATCACCCTTCTAATTAAAGACTACTGAACAGAGTGCTCTATTGCTCTACGATTAGCACTTCTTACTGCCACAAGAGTCCTTTCACTTTCTTAGGTCAGCCTGACAGTAAACCTGAAGAGGAATGGGAAATTTCCTACGCTCATTTACAGAAGAAAAATATTTTATATTCTGAGCAAAATCCACAGCTGAACAGAAAGCAGATCCATCCAGGTTCCGACACTGATGAGAACAGGAGATTTTCTGGGTATGCATGAGCACACCCAGATCTTTGGGAGGAGGAAAATGAAAGAGAATCTTGAGTTACATACTTGTACGGTGAGGAACAAAACCTCTCCTCAAACAACAATCCTGACAGTCTGGAAACTTCTGACCCTACCCACTGTCCCAAACTCACACACATAGCTCAAGAGTAGCTGTTGCTCAAAGAAGTTTGCTACGAAACAAGTTGTTGCACACACAGCAAAGTGTAATTAGAAAACTGTCAGAAGAAATGAGCAGGTGAGAGTGACCAACTGATTACACTGCAATTTAAAAAAAAAAAAAAGCAAATCTTAAGCCTTTTTTACACAGTCAGGCAACTCCCTGGAGGCCAGAGCTTTCCTGAAAATCAGACAAGTAAAAAGAGAAAAATTGTAGAAGGGTTCATTGAGGTTTATACCTTCTTAGATACAAACATAGCTGTATATTCTAAACTGTTATCCCACCACTAAGATAAACCAGTTACCCAGACAGGACAATCCACCACTTGCAAAGGGGGGTGTCTGTGCAAGAATGACACAAAAATGCATGCATTTCCTTTGTATTCCGGTGGGAAAGAGACTACTCAACCGTTCAAGACAACTACTCTAATGCTGATAGGAACGCTGCTCTAGTCTTTATTGGGCCCAAAATTCAAACGAAAATCTAACTGAAAGCTGGGATTCTCAAAAAGCCCCAAGCAGCTGCAAGGACACCCACAAGGCTCTGAACCCTGGCCTACTGGCAGCCTGAACTGTATCACCATCGCTCCTGTCGCAGGCATGTGAACACATTCGCGTATTATCATTGTTTGACCTACTTGGATCGTTTTGGTGATCTTCACGGCGGGATTTACTGTCCCCATAGCTGGGTTGATAGCAGCTGGAGCGCTCCTTCTTAAGCTGATCTTCTCTCTGGCATCCATCACTTTGGTCACCTTTTCAGCAGCAACACTTTGCTGCTTACGGGAATTCAACATCTCTCGAGCATCCTGCACCTTCCCTTTGATTTTGAACCGAGCATCCTTTTGAACCAGTTTTTCACGGGCATCTTTAACCCCCAGTTTGTGCCGTGCATCAGTGAGTCCTATCTTCTGTCGGGCATCAAACGTCCGCTGGAAGCTGACAGCTGGTGATGATCTACTTAAAAGATTTTGCTGGATCCCAATGCGAGATCTTACACCTCCAAAGACTGGCCTTGTGTTAAGTCTGGGAGGGGGAGAGGGGAAAAAAAAATAAAAATGTTTCAGACATTATAAAGATGTAACACAGTATCAATAAAAGTACTTGTGTTGCTGCAAACAAAAGCTCATTATTACCACACAGAAATCCACTAAGGTTAAACATCCAAATACAGCAGTAGAACTCTTAAGCTGTTTTATGCTGGATTTTACTTTCTACATAAACAGCCAAGGAACTGATTTCCAAAATCCATCCTTAAGCTCACACTTACAAACTTAAGTAAAGGTCTGACCTGAGCTGTGATAAGCACATGCTACATTCAAACAAAAATCATCAACAACTTTGGTACTTTGGGGAAACCTTGGAAGACAAAGAGGAACAGAAACAGACTTTCTAGCTTTAGGATTGAGCAGGTCTGCTAAAGCATCTTTTGTAATACAGTATGTCCTGATAGAAAGGAACCGTGGAACTGCACGTGACTGCAAGAATTCTGGGCAGCAAGTTCAGATTTGTGGGAGAGTAGAGGCTTGGATTTCAGGATGTAAAAGCAATCTCAGTTCAAAGCCACCAGTTTCAAAGCCGATTAACTGTCAGAAGGAATACTGCTTATCAGTAAAATTACTTTTTACCATCATTGTCTCTTCTTTAATCTACCAACAGAATTGCTGCACTCAGTGGCCTTCACTTTTTAAGTACATCATCATCACAATACTGAGCACAGAAAGCTAACAGCCCACAGAAAGGACAGCATTTGTACTTGTACGCAAGTATTGCTAAACAGCAGTCCATTACATACTGAAAGCTGAAATTAGATTCTTGTTACAGGTCTGATTCACTTTTTCAAAATATCCCCATAAAAGGAAACAGCTTGTCTGATTTTTTAACACAGTTCCTCCTTTAAGTAACTTTTAAGCTTTTCTTTTTTTTTTGCTATAGGTTTCTTCAGTTTTTTGGTTTTTTTAAAAAGAAGACAAAGTCTTAAGAAAAATGTTAAGGTATGGAAAAAAATATTCTTGCCGCAAAATAAGCTATTGAGGGCTACAGTGTTCATCTAGTTTCTGAAATGTATTGTCCTGTATTATAAAATCTAAAAGTAGATATCTAGTATTTGTTATAATGCTCAGAAGGCTAATGTTACAAATTCAAATGATGACACAACTTGAATTCTTCATGCAGCGTTACATCAGTATTTCCTGATCTCACTCTAGAATCTTAATATTTATAGTCATGTACTTTCAGTGGAGAGACCTGTTTAAAAAGAGACAAAAGACTGAATTTCTCTTTCTGCCTCTTTCACTCGTGTCTAGACAACTGGGGAGCTAGGACGGGGGACCCATTTTGTTACCTAGCTAGGAATTCTACGGCTGCTCTGTCATACACCCAAAGCACACTAGCTAGGAGAGACATGAGTGTTAAGATAATTTATTAAAATACATCCAGAATAATATTGAAGACTAACAGTACCCATGAAGAAACAGCCACAGGACAAGATTTCCTTGGCATTTTAAAATGCATTAACTTTGCTATGTTGAAAGCATTCAGTTAAGAGTGCTGCAGAAGGGCCTGAGGAGTGGTTCTTTTCAATAAGAATAAAAGAGGTCAAAGTAAAATCAGAAATATATGTATCAGCATCCAACACAGGAAACTGTACTGAAAATTACACCATCTCTGAAGATTTGTGTTTATCCTAATAAGCAACTCTTCTGTAGAGAACTGCATTAACTATTTTGGCATTATGTGCTGCAGCACCTGAAATAAAAGGCAATATCCCTTTCCAGAAACTGGCTGAGTATTTTGTGAACTGGTATATTTTATAGGTGAAGATTTTTTTCTGTCATTTCATTTAGATGACAGAAGAGCACAAATAAAACGATTTAAGGTTATTCAGTTTATCCAGCCTTCACAAAGTCAAGTTAGCTACCTCAGGAATCTTACGAAGTGATTTAAGCACGGCAAACAAGACAAATACAAGGCACAAAAATTCTTACAGTGCTGCAGAGGGATTATTGTTCAGCAAACAACAGCAGGAAGAATTCCTGGAAAAATGAGAGTTAAGGAGGGATTTGAAAAAGGAGAAAGGTGCTTGGCATACTAAGCCAAGTTCCAAACATGCAAAATAACACAAATGAAAGCGAAAAGCCGATGCCTTGCCTAGACTAGGATTTATATAAATTTTTGAGTGTTTTCCTAGTATGTGTTAATAGATGACTCTAAAAATACTCCTCTAAGACGTGTAAGTGTAGACATTCAGAGTTAAGAACTAAGATACCCCAATGTCCATTCAATTAAAAACCAAAACAGCAAAACAAGTCAAAGGAGCATGCTCGGCTAACACAGACAGGGAGGAATCCACAGACAAGATGTTCAGAAGCATCAAGAGACTACGGCAAAGGGGAAGACGAAAAGCTACCAAAGGAGAAGCCAGAAGATGGCAAAAGCTACACTAGAGTCAACAGCCCAGCCTACATTGCAGACATCTACCATACAAAGGAGGAATCTAACCTCGTAGCTAAGAGGTAACACACTCCACATCTGCACAAGCATTTCAAACAGTCTGCTGGGGAATCGATCACCGTGCTACAGTGAGCACATTTTCCAAGGGCCAGGCAGCGACTTGGACGAAGCCATTGCAGCCTGAAGCCTCGCCTGTGCGGATCCCGACCAGCCTTGCTAGAGCTGGGGCTCCCAGCGGCACAAATACCCCTCCCACGGCCCATCCCAGCATGCACCGTGCCGCCCATCGACGCACCGCAGCCGGGGGGACCGGGCACCCCCTGACTAAGCCCAGCAGCTCCTGCCGCAAATACAGGGCAGCAAGATACCGAGAAGGCTCGGGGGTTGAGGAAGGGGGTGAGGGCGAGGCCCTGCTGACCCCGCCTTGGAGAGCACCACCGGGTTCGTCAGCGGGGAGAAGGGGAAAGCGACGGGCTGGGCCAGGAACATGGGGAAAAAGGCGAAGGGCCCGAGAAGGGAAGGGGAGAGGCGGTGGGTGG
>NW_009726354.1:0-10155 GCF_000703405.1 Apaloderma vittatum | reverse complement strand
AGTGTATTTAAGATCGGGTCATATTTATTGACATATTCCTCGTGCTATCCTACTTCGTAAATGGTGGTGGTGAATTAAATCTATGTTTTTCTCCCCAGGTCACTCTGGTTCTTTACCCGTCATCTTAAACAGTAGATTACTACCCTCCCTACCCTTAATCTCAAACTCTTGAGTCTTTATTTGGTTGAAATTGTCTCCTTCCACATCACTGTGGAAATCGAGGGAGGAGAGAGCTGGAGACCACGTGGTTCTTTGTCCCAGTCAGCTTGAACCATTACACACGGTTACTGAAGACTGTGTTTGTCTGGCTACTGCCAATGCAAATAACACCCGTGGCATTCCAAAAGGTATGCATCTGCTCCAGCGCTTCCTATTATGGTTTAGAAGGTCAAAGTCTAACATGAAAGTACATGTCCCATTCTCCCATTAATCCTCCCTCACACTCCCCCTGCTTCTCCCAGTCATCTTCTGTATGTAGCAATGTAACTTCTAACTTTTACCAGATTCTCTCTTCAGGGCTTCAAAATATTTTAAAAGTCTTATGTAACTTTAAGATAACAATAATCATTACATTCTTCCACCCTCTAACATCATACTGGCTTGCCTTACCACGTATTTCCCAGATGAAATTATTGTTAGAAGGAACTGAATGATGAAGCAGAAAGTGGGAAGTTGGGGCCAGCCAGAAGTCCCCCCCTCTGTCTCACTCCAGGGTACCCAAGGAATGCAGTGGAAAGCATCTTCCCTTCTTTTCCTCAAGACTTCGGGCAGTCTCATTTAATCAGCCTAAGTGTCTGTCAGCATCTCTCACTTGCTCCCATTCCTCATTCAGCTCCCATCCAGCACAGCACCATCCCCACACGCAGGAGACTGCACCATCCGCTGCAATCCCCCATGTCCACATCAGTGAGCGGAGGAGGCCAGCAGAGCAGCTGAACCTCCCCTTATTACTGCTGAAAGCCACCTCTCCTCATCAGCTGAGAGGCCTTGGCAAGGGCTGTTTACCTCTATCCCTACCCTTCCTTAAACGAAGATTCAGTCTCTTTTTGGTGATGCCCAGTAACAGGACAAGGAATAATGGGTACAAGCTAGAACATAGGAAGTTCCACCTCAACTTGAGAAACTTCTTTACTGTGAAGGTGACAGAGCCCTGGCACAGGCTGCCCAGGGACGTTGTGGAGTCTCCTTCTCTGGAGACTTTCAAAACCCACCTGGGCATGTTCCTGTGTGGCTGCCCTAGGGGATCCTGCTCTGGCAGAGGGGGTGGACTAGATCATCTCTAGAGGTCCCTTCCAACCCTGAACACTCTCTGATTCTGTGACTCAGCCGGCTTCTGGGCAGGAAGAACCTCCTTCTCAAAGATACTTTGGGGGCATGAGATGCAAGTATTTGGGGACATACTGCAGCAGAAAGAAATTAAAGACAGAAAAGGCTGTGGAAACCTGACAAGTACAAGAGAGCAGTCAGCAGGCAGAGGCATGGCCAGCAGCCAGTGGGGCGGAAGCTGAAGCAAGGAGAATGGCCCAGTGAGGAGAAAGGCTTTAACCTCAGGAGGAGCCCAGCAAGATCAATAGTCTCCACTGACATGCAGTTTCGCTTTCCAAGGCACCAGCAACTGCAGTGACCTTCTTCAAACAGGTACCTGCATCTGTACAAGGGCAGAAGAGTGCCTATGTTACATATGTGTAAACACACTTTTTTCCTAAAGGAAAGAAAAATTTTCCAGGACTTGAAAGGGGAAGCAAAGTGAAACTCAAGTTCTGTTTCTGGCTCTGATATAGAGCAGCCTGATCTAGGTAGGTTACTTTGTTTCTTTGTGCTTTATATTAATCAGTTATACAAAGGGAAAAACAGTACTTTCCCTAACTTCAAAGGTTATTCTGATTATTTTAAAATAACATGAAGATGAAGAAGGCAATAATGATAAATAGTAATCCTTAGTTTGCACTTATGCAAAAATCTTTCTACAGATCTAAGCACTTGATTTCAGATGAAATACAGACAGCGTTTGATGTTCATTTCTCGCATCTCTCACCCCTCAACTCCTACTCCCAGGTGCCTGTTCTAGCCCAGCGGTACCCTGGCAGCTGTGCTGCACCACTGCGGTTATGCTGAGCAGGGATCCGGGTATGAAAGCCAACGAGGGAGACCATGGGAGGGGAGGAAGGACAAATATCTAAGGCAACATCCCTGCCAAAGCAAATACACATCAATCGAGTACAAAGGCTGGTATCAAAGCTATCAATGTGTGTTCCACCGCGGGTATATGAGAAATACAGCTGACTTCGCTTGTGTAACACGATCTGTCTGCCCTGCAGTAACAAACTTGTTTCAAACCAGGAGTAAGTATTTCATCACAAATCTGAACAGGTCACGGGGAGACATTTCACAATCCTATGAAACTCATTTGCTAAGGATGGTGGCATCTGCATGACTGCTAGATTAATTTCACTGATGGAATACAACTTTTGCACATTGAATGATACAGGTTGTGTCTTTTTAAATGTATTTTCAATGGAATTAAAATTTTCTTTAAATCAAATCCCAAAGTTGTCATAATTCTGAGTATTGGTTTTAGCTATTTTAATGATGCTGTACCATTAAACTGTAAGACTGAGACTGATATCTTCACAAGACACTTATTTAGAAAAATATGGTAGGTATTATGATGGGAAAAGCAGCCTTTAAAAAAATGAATACAAAGAAGGCTTCTGTCAATCTGATTTACTCAAATCCTGAGAGTACCATGAAATCCTGTTAAATGAATGACAAAAACCTCAAGTCCCATTAAACAAATAGAAATCTTTTTTCTGAAACAACAGAATAAAATTAAATTTGAGGCTGACTCCATCCTGACAGGTGTTCCTGCTTTAACATAACAGAAAACAGAAGCAATCAAAAGGCAAAAATGAGGATTTACAATTGCTAATTGAAATGGAAAATTTCAACCAACTTTACGCTTCCAGCCCATGGTATGGTGTGGCGGGTTGGGTTATTTTGTTGGTTTTCCTTACTTATCCCTCCAAGCAATCTGCAGGTAATCACATCAGTTATCCCTCTGATCAGGTACCATCCTATTATTATTTTAGACATGAGTTCTGTTTCCCAGTCTCTCCTTTCAAAAAAGAAATCTAAGCGTTCCATGATACTTACAAAATAGACTTACTATTTTTCCTCCTAAACCTCCCTTTCCTTTAAGATTTCAAATCCAGGAAAGATCTGTCAGGAGCCCAGCTCAGCATAACAATGTAGCAATTTGCCAAGCACTTGAGTACACTTTTACCAAACTATTAAAACACAGCTACATGACAGCCATAAGCCAATATTCAAACTTCACAAGGTATTTGCAAGTATGTGCTTGCCTCTCCAGAAAAAAAAAACACACCAAAACCTGCAGCTAACAGCACCTATCTGGTAACTATTTCATTTTATAATAATCTAAAATTAATGGTGAAGCCTGCCTTCCAATCTCATTTCGAGGCCTCTATCATAATACAGGCCAGCATCACGCCAATAGCACTTTTGGGAATAAGGCACTGCTCCTGACAAAACCCATTACAATGATAACAAATACATTATAGTACTGAATAAATTTATAACGTGCTTCTGGCATCCCTGTGGCACTGAATGCACTAGGCTATTTGTCAGGTCCTGCTTAAGCAGAGGCTGTAGAAGACGAAAGGGATCAGTTCAACCCTCGTGCAGGCTGCTAAAAAACCCTTCAAATCAGCCAGTTTATGCTCACCTACCAACTCACCCATACGTTAGGAATTAAGTGTGCAGGTATAAAAGGAACATGTTTTGATGATATTTTAGGTGACATATGATCATAGTTAATCAAACATTTAGCCCTGCAGTCCCTCATACTATAGGCAACTTCTGTTCCCCAGCCAACAGAACAGGGTGACCACAGAGCCAGGATCTTACTAAATGCGGGACTGTGCTCGCCTCCACTCCCTGCTCCGTGTAGTCTACTACAGATTATAACACTACACACTAGCTCAGTGTAGGATCAAGTTCAGCAGAGTTTAGAGGAACTATTCAGACCTGTATCTTTGTACATTCACTTGGTCTACTCTGGAATATTCAATAAAATTAAGGATTCATAATTCATGAGTTTTTGCCATTAGCAAAGTTAATTCTCACTGTCTTCATAACAGATACCTAAAAGCCCAAGACTACTATGAAAATTTTCCCCCCATAGCAGAGCCTGATGTCTTCTGTTTTAATTTAAAAAATAATATTTTGTTTTAAATCCTATTTACTTCATCTGTATAAAACCAGGAAAAGTAATGTTAGCATGCCTGAGCTATACAGTTGAAATCTGAAATTAGCTTAAAGCTTTTCCCTCGATGCTCTCTCTTGCACTGCCATTACACACTATCCTAGTGCTGGGCTGAAGCCTCTTATCTAACCCTCCAAAGCTGAGCAGGATTAGCCCGCGTCTGCCCCAGCACTCTGTCCCTGCGAGCGTGGCTGTACAAGTCCTGTTTGCAAGAGCTGGGAGGCCTGTGGACGGCATCCCTCCCAGAGCTCCTGGCACAGCACTCAGGGGATGTGTAATGCTTTTAGTTTACAGCCTATATTTATTTCACCCACACACATTTTTCATTTGCTCCGAGGACGCTGTGAATGGCTCCGCAGCTGGGAGTGTCTAAGGTAGGAGTGCACAGCACCCCGCTCAGCCAAACCTGCTCCTGGCGGGGGACACTTCCCAGTTTCATATGCACAACCAACTAATGCACAACTGATCTGCTGACGGTGCTGATGGAGGCAGAGAAGCTCGAGCTACTCTTCAGGGTCATTAAAAAACTTATTCAAAAAACAGGTTAAATATTTTTCCCCATGTTCATCTATCACTGACTTCTGGTGGGTTTTTTCCCTTTATTTCGCAGTAAGTTTTCACCAAGTCTTCTCTGCTCTCCCATAGCCCTACGGAGCAGCAGCGTCCGGCCCTGCATTCAGAGGAAGAGCATTGCTAAGTGTAACTCACTGCGGCTCAGCATCATCCATTTTGCCTTACTCACTGCAATTATATCCTCAGAGAATAGAAACAGAGGAAAACAGCAACAGTAGTTGCTGCAGTTTAGATGTCACACTGACATGAACTCCTGAAACGTAGAACATAAATATTTTCTCCACCCCTGGGGGTTATTTTGCCCGAGTTTCTTTTGCAGGGGTGGTTTGCATCCTTCTCTGTATGTGTGTGTGTGTCTGTGTATGTGTTGTTTTGTTTTAAACAGCAACACCTTCCATGGCAAAGGGACATATATATACAAACTGTACTTGTGTTTTATAGCATTTGTACCTGTTCATTGATGTTTAAAGTCCTATTTCTGCATTCCACATCACTACTTACTGCTTCAGAGAAACAGAATGACAATCAAGCAACAATGATCTTAGTGGCCCGATATAGACAGTCCAGCTGTCCAGGGCATGCATCAGCCACATATTCCTTCAGATACACACATCCAGTTTGTGAACAGATTCCTAAATGAGGCTCTGAACCATCGCTCAAAGATAAATGAAAATGTTTTGATTTGGCAAAGGAGGAAAAATCAATATCACCACTACAGCTCCAACACTCGTATTTCCTGCCCAAGTGTTACAAAAGTGAGAAGTGTTTTCATACAGGACACAAGAATACCTTATCCTTGGCTTTTCTGAATTCAATACAAATGTCTGGAACAAGGAATTTTTCACTAGTCTAAGAAAATATTTACAGGCCTGCAAGTAGTTGGTAAACGAGCTTCACACCATCAGTCTGAAAGAAATAAAAAAATCCAGGGCAAAGTCGAAAGCTGTCTAATGTCATCCACAGATACGTCAGAAACTTTCAGGAAATAAATCATATAATGCCAAGAAGCATATATGCAATATTTTGTAGGCTCAAAGTTTAAAATAAATGCATAAAACTGTAGTGCCAAAACACCTAATCCACCTCACTGAAACTTTCAAAGATACTTAAAAGAACTGGATCACGAACTCATTTGTCTCAATGCAACTTGATATCACAAGTCTTGGAAAAAGAATTCCTTCCTCAGACTGTGCAGAAAACATTAAATCTCTCTACTCAAAACCAAGAAAAAAATCTAAGAAAGTTTTAACCCTCCCTTTTTCACTCCCTTGCCCTTAAGAGATTTAATTTCTAACTTCTCCCCTACAGATATAATTGTATAGCAAATGTCAGTCCCTGAATCAATTTTTTTAGGAACTATACTATACAAAGTAATAGAAGTAAGGTAAAATTCATTTAAGTTTGTTTTTTAAGACTAATGAATATATTGATGTCATTCAAATTATCAAATGTGTTATGGAATAAATATCTTAGCATCCCTAAATAAAACTCCAATAATCAAAACAAACTGTTGAGAAAGAAATGTATGGACTGCCCACATAATTCTGATGACGTTCAGTATTTAGAAAAAATCATACCTATTCTGATACTGAAGGCAGAGAAGCTAAAAAAAAAAAAAAAGTAATTCTGCAGATTTCTAACAGCTGTCATTAAAAGTCAAATTTCCTATCACAATGAGAACTGCAATAAGGGAAAGTCTCTGTCACACAAAAATAGACACAATGCTCCAATCTCTCTACTCCAATGTTCAGGGATTAGTGTCCATAGCAACACAGCAATGTTCATTTTATTTATTAAATACAAACCAGCAATAATAATAATAATAATGATGAATAGTATACATCAACAACAGCTATTTCAATACATAAAGAAGGAACATTCCTAGATCTGTCATGGAAAGAGAACAAAACTGCAACGTGACTGCAAAGAGTAACACCACAAAATTTCAAGCTAAAATGAAAAAACCACAAAGACAGACATAGTACAGGTATCCAGAAGGATCTATGGATTGAGGAACTCTTTATTTCATATAAACCTCCTTATAACATTTTTGGGAATTCCCTTTGCCCTAATCCGCCCTATTAACAACAGTAATATAACCAACACAAATGTAAACAGACTTCTGGTACCAACTTGGATCTGTTCGCTTGAAGGCCTTTCAAGAGCACAATTACATTCATGGGAATCTACATCAGGATTTTAGAGAATATACTGTCATCATCTGCTGTTTGGGCAGCAACCAGAGAAGTCATTTGGTCTTGAAAGCAACAGCTTTGAAACAAACCTGCAATTGGTGTATAATCAGGAGTAAGACGACGACACAATGCTCTCCTGTCTGCACTGGTTCCCCGGGAGCTCTGTGAAGTCTTTATGTTTCAAGCACATGGTTTTTGTTAGCCGGAAAGTCAAAAGACCACCTTGGATCTCTGTGACTTCAAAAGAGCCCCAAGAGCTCAGATCTTCAGAAACAATGGAGACACCTACAGCCAGGATGACACATCAGGAGCTAGATGCTCAGTTATGAAACTTCACGTTCCCAGTTACAGAGTTAGTCACAGGTTCACAATTCAAGCACCTGAGGCACTTAGCTGAATTTGCCATTTGCTTTATTAATAAAAAGGACATAACCCTTCATTTGCAAGGAAAACAAATGTAAAACCCTGGTCCCCAGTGTCCATCCATGCAGAGATTTTGTCTGATACAGTGGAGACAGAGTCAAACTACAGCTTATAGCAAGCACAGCTCCTAACCTTTTCAATTCTCCCAACAGAAGATGTGCTGACAGCACAGTTGTGAAAGCAATAAAAACAAATCAGATCACATCAAGAACCATCATTCAGTGCATATATACAAAGATTAGCACAGACAGTCCTGAATTCAGGCTCTGACTGCAGTGCCTGCATGCCAGACCCGAGCCAGCAGCCCGGCCGGCATGGTGCTGCCCCGTGGCTTTTGTCCCCTGGCCTGGGGGGAGGCGGCTACCCTGCCCACAGCTGGCTCTGCAGGAGCTGCCAACACTTAACTCACCTAATTCCAGCTGTTTTAAACACTTTGTCTAAAAACAATTCAAGTGTTCTAAGAACTTATTGCACTGTCAGAATCCAAACACTTTTTTTTACCTACAGCTCCTAAGATTGGCCTAGACTGAAATATCGTGTTTTACCTCATGTTCTCTCTGAAGATACGCTATACCCTACATCATAAAGAAAGAAGCCAGAAATCAATGTTAAGTAATGTATTGGATTTGCAGGATCACAGTATTTTCCAGACAAAGAAAAAAAATTACTGAAAACGCCTCAAGAAGAAAAAGTGATTAATGACCAACTCCGAAGAGCCAGCAGCTTGTAATCGTCTGTCCGGACTTTCCAGTGTCCTCTGAGGAGGCTGAGCTCCTGGGTGCTAAGCTACAGACGCAGTGCAAAGCAGCTGAGCTTACAGGGGACTATTCTAAGTGTATGTCAAATGTCAAGAACCTAAAGCTTTCTTTCTAAGTTTTATCAGTACCAAAATCAAGGAGGTAAAATGTAATGGACAAAACCACAGCACAGGATCAGATTTTTGACAGCAAACTTAGCACACAGGACAGAAGCGAGTCAGGCTTATTGAAAAAGTCTAATTGAGGAGCATGAAAAAGACTTGAAAGGTTTTCTCTTATCTAAACTCTGTTCTGTACAGATGAGCTTAATAGCACTGAACAGCCAACAACCCAACAGCCAAGACCCAGTATTTGTAAGCAATCTTCTGTTCTGCACTTAACAGTTCCCAAGTCTGCCTCTTCATATGTCAGCGGTCTGCAGATGACTCTTCTCACCATTACTGTACTGGGGACAGACAAAACCAGTGATGGGCTGAGAATTTATTAGCAATAGCTGGTAGCACCTAGCAGTGCTTTATAACTGAACTTTACATTCATTTCAACATTGTTAAAAGAAAATCACAGTAGAGTCATGGTAAAAATCAAATATAAGGAACTACTAGGGTAACATCAGAGGAGAAAGGGAAATACAAGGAGCAGCTTTCTCAGCAAGCCGAGCAGCCCCAGCGTGCCCGGGGAGACACAGCTGTAGCCCTTTGAAGCTAATGCCCTCTGTCAGAAGCTGCAGCAGCAACGAAGCCTGTGCCCAGCCAGCTCTGCCCCTGCCGCTCACTGCAAGGAGCCCTCAGCATGACAAGACAGGGAGAGGGGATATCAACAAAGCCGAAGGGAAAAATAAACATCATTGGAAAAAGCACAGGGGCATAGACAAGTAGAACATTCACAAAACATAAAAAGTGTTTTGATTTTGATTGGTACTGACTACAATATATGGTATCTTGGCTAATTCAGCCAGTATACTTTGTTGAGGAGAGTTACCTAACCACATTCACAAGTCTTCAAAGGAGAAATGCTGCCATGGTGGTGGTCTTAACTCACTCTGAAGTGTTAAGATTTACAGCACCAAGTCTTAAAATGTTTGGGGTGGGTGGAATAGTTATTAGAATCCTATTATTACTACTACATCAGAAAACCTGTCGATCTAGAATGTTCACAAAAAGCATACTGACATGTCAATCTGCCTTCCAGAGAGCTCCCACCTATTTCTCACATTATCTGGGTTGTTAAATTGCAGTGTAGGATTTGTTTAGAATAATGCTGATATTGTACATATGTTGTATACATGTATTACATCGAATATTGCAGCATCTGAATGAAGACATAAGAAGTAGACCATCCTTTTCTGTTCTCTATTTTGCCGTCACGAGGGAAAACGATTCTTTACCTACTACTTTTTTTTATTTACAGTCAATTTACTACTAACGCATTCTGAAAGAGCCACATTCTTACAAACCCTATCTACTTTTGCCTTGTGTCTAAGGCATTCACAACAAAGCTCCAATGTGCACTGTAATAAAAGATATCTCCTAATTCTGACATTGATTGTACCATACAATATGAAAGTCAGACAATACTCAGCATTCCCAGTAAACAGAAAAAAATATATTTGCTGTATTTGTATTACCCAAAGATATTTGCAGATCTTTAAACTCTTAGAAGCATGTAAACCATTCTAACTACAAGGAAGTAATTTCCAGCAGTTGCAAACTAGTGCCTCAAGAACTGCACAGGATACAAAAACTGTGAATGGCCTATTAAGAGATACTAGTTGGCTTAAACTCTATATTTGCACTATTATTAAAGGCAGCAAAAATAATTTCAGAAATCACAGAAATATAAAACTGGTTTGGTTGGAAGACCTTTAAAACCACCGAGTCCAACCACTAACATAGCAACGCCAGGTCCACCACTAAATCGTGTC
>NW_009726353.1:340-3050 GCF_000703405.1 Apaloderma vittatum | reverse complement strand
CGGAGGGAGGCTGTGAGGGACTGTGGAGAAAGGACGCTGCTCCTCAGGGCTGCCGTGGGTCATTTTCCCTACGAGGTCTCTACTGTGATTTTAAACAATCAAACCCCCAAAACAACATCTCCCGCAGCTCATGGGAATAGGGAAGCAATAGCTATCTGGAAACGTGTTTGCTGGAAAAGGGGAAAGCTTTCCCTGCCTGCAGAAAAAGTGATTGAGGGATTGGAAACGTGGGTGTTTGGGATTTTGCTGCTGTTGTTTTGCTTTTTGATTTTATTTTCCCCTACGGTGTGCAAGTAAACAAGCTCTCTTTTCCCGCAGCTTGGACGGTGAAATTCTGTAACCAACTACCTCAGCAGCGTGGATGGTGTAATTGTCATGTTGTTAAGCATTTCCGTATTGACGTGCACCGCATTTAGCCTCTAATCTCCGAAATGGATGTCAAAGAGTTTTCTGACATCTTTAGTAAGCCTGTCCTGCAGGTAAGTGAAAAATGTGAAGCTGCGTAAGGAGCTTGCTTTGGGGCTGAAAATGAGGCTTCGAGGTTTGGCTTCGAGTGGCAGAACGGCTGGAGCAGCAGGATTACACTTGGCTGCGCAGTTTGGCATTATTATGACCTTGTTCAAATGCATTCTGTTCTGCCATGAGGAAGGTATAAAATCAGGTTAAAGCTCCCAACAACTCGTCAAAGCCCGTTCAGAACCTCGGCTCTGGACTCGGACTTGTTTAAATCACTGACACTTTAGAACAAAATCCTTTCACCCTTCACCTCTCCGGGAAGATTTTTCTGTTTGAATACATTAATAATTTAATTTCTATTTCCTACCGGCCCTTCCAAGTGGGCAAATCAACCCGCTTCCAACACGGGTGGGGGCTGTTATTTTTAGCTCATTCGCTGGAACCGAATGTTCCAACATTCCCTGCTTTGAATCTCATTGCGATTTGACTGCTCTTTGATATTTAAGACCGTCGGGTTTCCTTGTCAAACTACCTGTTATAGGAAATGGCTCCCTTAGCTTAGCAAATCACTCTTAACAAAGTAGACAGGAGCGTTTGCCTGTGTAAAGAAACGTTTCCAATACGTTGCAGGGAAATAACCGAAATATTAAACTGCTAAATCTACTGTAGTTTCTACCCTTACGGTGACCCTAAAGGTGTGCCCAGGTACCAAAATTAATAAGAACTCCCAAAAAATATTGCCATGCCTTCTCGTCCTCTCGATAAACACATTTTGTCGGCACTTTGCTGAGCAGTATTGGGGAGTTCCATGTGCACTTCATAAACAGCACAAAAAATGCAGGTCCGACTCAAACATAATTTAAATAGTCCTCCTCCCCCTTCCCAGCTGCAGTTCAGCAGCTCCTGTTGCGGTAACAGAATACTTTAAAGTGCGCTTAAATACCTCCTCACCTCCGGTTCATCCTCGCGTTGCCCAAGAGCTTCCAGCTGACGCTACTACAGTGTCCATTGTAAAAACCTTTCTCTCTGTTTAGCTACAAGGTATCCAACATAAATGCAAATAGCGCGGTGAAGAGGCACAACAAAGTAGATGGAAAGTGAAAGGGAGAAATCCACTTCTGTCAAGTGATGCCTCTTGAAGTGTGAATTACACTAATTTGGACTTTAAAAACTGGCGCCCTTGAGATTACAATGCCATATGCATTTATATTTACGCACATGTACAGTCTGAGGTGTAGAAATGGTAATAGGAACTTTAAACTTCACGGTTGTATGTTTGGAAAGTTCTCATGCCACTTGTGCCCGGGCTCCCGCAGACATTAGCAAAAACATTGCATGAATTAAGTGCCTGATCACTGCGATCGTCACAAGATTTTCTGTTACCGGCAAGAGCATCCTCATGTACAGTGCCCTCTGTGGCCAGGGGCCAGCGACTGAACGAAGTCAGAAGAATAAAGTAAGTGCCAACTAGTCTTCTTTGTGCAGGGAGGTTGAAATACGTGTAAGAGGAACGTCTGAAAAAGATGAAAATCCGAGTTTTGCAGCCCCGAATCATTAGACTCTCAGAACACGATCATTAAGCACTAGAGAAAGGGGCAGAAATCCTACTGGTATTGTTATAGTTGCTATGACAAGGAGCAATAACTGCTTTTTTAGAAAAATAGTATTTGTTGTGAAGAAACGGAGTGAGCAGCCATCCAGACGCATTCCTTGCGTCTAACAAGCCTACTGCTTTCGTGATGTGTTTATGTGCTCCTGACCCCTCCGTCCTTTTCAATAGTCATTGTCTTTTCTTTTTGGCTGGTAATTATGCACATTGTTTCACACTTACCTAATTTCAGCACTGATACTTCGAAACTGGATAGAGAAATAAAAGCAAGGCTATTTTTTTCCTGTATGTTCGCGTCCATAAATATCTATTCCTCCTGTGTAATAACTTTTTCGTGTGATTACATCTAGCCCACTAAAACATTAGAGTCTCTAATTACTCTGTGTTTGCAATGCGTCTTAGCCGCTTTTCCTTGGTCCTTGAAGAAGAGCAATAAACTCTCTTTGACAGGTATGGAAAAACGTACGAAACCAAAGTGCAATGCTAACACCGCTCCTCAAGTGAGGCACTTTTTCTTTGCTATTCATCTCACTGTTACAGCCCGACCGATGTACTTAAAACAAGCGGATTCCTCGCTTGCGTACGGCCACGGGTAATGAGTGACACATGGACGGAGAGAGCCTCCGAGGGCACCGGGCACCGGGT
>NW_009726353.1:0-291 GCF_000703405.1 Apaloderma vittatum | reverse complement strand
CAGGGACCGCCCCCCAGCCCGCCCTTTCCCCCCCCCCCCAAAAAAAAAAAAAAAAAAAAAAAAAAGGAAAAAAAAAAGAAAGAAGGGGGAAAAAAAAAGAAAAAAGAAGGGTAGCAAAAATGCAGGCAGCTTGACGCCAGGGCATGCCTCGCAAACACGTTCCCGCTCTCACAAGATCAAAAAAAAAGCCTCCATAAAGAGACTAGATATAAAGTAAGAAGCCCACGAATACAACGAGAGGCACAGTTCGGGAGGTGGTGGGGAGCGGGAGTGGGGGACGGGACACATGCG
>NW_009726352.1:0-1173 GCF_000703405.1 Apaloderma vittatum | reverse complement strand
TTCAGGTTTGGGGATTTTTTCCCCACGATTTTGGAGAGAATGAGGCAAAGCTCCGCATTCTGCATCCACACAAAGCCCAGATGGGGCCTCCTGTGCTGAGGGACCTCGCTGAGGGCCCGTGACATTCCCAAAGTTTACCCTGCGATGCGTAATGTGGACGAGCGATACAAAAAGCGCATTAAAAGTTTGTGTTTTTTCTAGCCTAGCGCTCGGCCTGGCTCTGGAGCAGTTGTCAGTGGATTCCCTCGAGCTCTCTCAGCCTCGTCTTTGGAAGAATATGCTTCGTGCTTGAGCAACGGGACTTCATCATCTGTTTCCCAGATCTAGCAAAGCCAGCAGCCCTACGTGTCAATAGTCCTGGTCAGAATTAGACACAGCCAAAGGCAGGCAGGGCTGGAGCCTCTCTCTCTCTTATGTCTCTGGTTTCTGTCAAAAGGAGCATCAACACCTGCCTGGCTGTAGAACCAGCTGGAATCTCTGGACTACCAACGTAAAAGTAGCTGAAGACAATCTTTGCTTCCTGCAAACACCCACCATAACCCCCATTATCGCTTTATTCTGAGAACGGCCACCGGCTCCTTGTGCTCCTTCCCTTCCCCGCTTCCTTGCACGCACATGATTGCCAGGCATTAGCAGATGGAAGAGCGAGTCAATACAAAATGAAGCTCTGGAGTTGTCCCAAGGAAGGCAGGAGGACAAAACACAATGGCGGCATTCATACTGCCAGTGATGCCATCCCGGCCTTCATTGTTCTGCAGAACAAAACAAATTCAAAGGGAGACGTGTCGCAAAATGACTCCAGCAACAAGAAGGAATCTCTCTGCCACCAAAAAAGGAAAATTGAAAACTATTAATTAAAAAGAGTAAAAAAAAAATAAGAAGAAATTAGTTGTTTGAACTCTAGCTACTGTATAAACTGAATTTAAAAAAAAAAAGTCTCCTTTCTGCACTGTGCTATCAGTGGGAAGGAGGGACAATCGGAAAGGAGCGGAGATGGCCAAGGTATGGGGCAACCAGAAAAATAACAGATGTCCTAAAGCTGCAGTAAAAGAAATCACCTTATCTCATGCGTCTCTATGAGATGACGTGTAGTCAAAGCTTTTCCTTTTTGTCAGCCCAAGGGACGCCGTGGGACGGGTGCCCGGGAGCATCGCTGGGGCTGGCAGCGGCAGA
>NW_009726351.1:0-563 GCF_000703405.1 Apaloderma vittatum | reverse complement strand
AGGAAACAATAAAACATTAATAAATAATATGATCAAGGAAGAACTATAGAACTGCTCTTCAGTGAGAGCTAAGTGGCCAATTTTTTCCACCTGGGACACCCAGTCAAAACATTTGGGTTTAGCGTCCTCGCTGTGACTCACATGCTAAAATTCCAGGTACAGCTTTAATTCACTCCTAGCCCTCTGACAAATCCTGACGAACAAGAGAAGCCATTTGTGTCCCCAATTCTGATGAAGTTTGATGTAACTCATCCCAGAGTTCTGGCTTCTCTCGGGCTTATTACTTAGAAAAAAAAATAAAATTAAGGTATAGCAAAATCCTTGTCACAAAGCTCATTGAAAATTGAGCATTTTGTAAAATTAGACAACAAAGCTAACGAAGGACGCATTAACATATATAATAAATTGCAAGTACCGCTAATTCTGAAACAGAGATTATGAAATCTTTGGTTTTCCTTTTAAAAGGCATTTCAAGCACTGCCATCAAATTCACATTAAGAAAGAAGATCTGTATGTCCTCAAAATTACTCTTAAAACTCTTAAAAGCAAATCATTCTTTAAAG
>NW_009726350.1:0-246 GCF_000703405.1 Apaloderma vittatum | reverse complement strand
GCCCTGCGGGGAAGCAAGAAGCAGGTTAGCGCTCACCCCAGGAAACAGCATCCCCTTCCCGGGGGGGTCAATCCCTCATACTCCCACCCTAGTCAGCCAGATCTGTGTCCCTCCATGCCCTGTCTCACCCATGGTCCTGTCGCAGGTGGTGGTCCCCTTCTCGTGGGCAAGGTTGAGGCGGTTCTGCTCAGCAGCGATGCCGTTGCCCTCAGGGCTGCTGCTGCGGGCAGGGCTGGGGGGCCGCGG
>NW_009726349.1:7007-26947 GCF_000703405.1 Apaloderma vittatum | reverse complement strand
ACGTAGTCAGTCCAGTGGATGTTTAGGATTGAAAGGAGGCAGCGCTGATGGAAGAGTTTGGGGAGTCGCAGGTGGCGGCGGTAGATGACCCATGATTCAGACCCATATAAAAGAGCAGACAGTACAATGGCTCTGTAGACACTAATCTTTGTACTTTTCTTCAGGTGTTTATTGCACCAGACTCTTTTATGGAGTTTTCCAAAAGCTCTGTATGCCTTTGCTAACCTGTTGCCTACCTCTTTGTTAATCTTACCATCCGAGGGTAAATACTCTTGGAACAAAAGGAACGTTAATCATAATACAAAGTATTTAATCTAGAGGTCTTGGATTTGATATAAGGAGAAGTTGTATATGACAAACACAAAAGAAAGTGCTCCTTCTATATCACCTGAACAAATGTAAATGTGCGATTTCACGACGTGCTTGTGTTGCACTCTATTATAAAATGAAAGTTGAACATTTTGTTCTCTCCAGTTTTAGCATCATCTCCACATATAATGCAGAGTGCTTCCTGGACTTCTTGAAAACATGGGGATTTTTCCATAATGTTTATATAAAAAAAAAAAATTGGCACACTACCTTGTAAAAGGCAGTTGCTTTTTTGACCAGACGCCAAACTGAAATTCAGACATGGATGGCCAGAAATAAGATTTACTTTAATCCTACTAATCCTGAGCTGTTGATTGGTACAAGGCACCATTATAGCTGGGTAAGCTTCCCAGGCTTATCGTCTGATTCTGTTTGGAGTCATGAGATCACTCTGGATTCTCAGTTTTTCCCTTGTAAAGGGCAACATTGCTGCTTCATATTTCATTTTCTGTTATAAACAATAATGAGCAAAAGAAATCATGGACCTTTGCCAACAAATGCAGAAAACTCAAGGCAGGTGATTTGCTGAGCCTGGTGATATGCTCCACCAGGGAGACTGGAATTAAAAGTTGTGGACCTGTCCTTTAGAAGGTTAGCAGCCTGCCCAGTTAGTTACAGGGCCTTCTTGTACTGACATCAGGGAAGCCCTAAGCCATCTTCAGAAGCTGAAATCATATTTCTGGCAGGAAGACTTAGCTTTGTTTTGCTGAGAGGAAGAAGCAGAGAAATAGGACTCACAGAACACTTTCCAATGGATTTGAAGACCACTGGAGAGCTGGTAGGAGCCTATTGATATTTCTCTTCCATCTGGAAGCAGCCAACAGACTTCCATGGGTCTGTGGATTACAACATTGAAAACCACTCTAGACATGAAACACTGACCCAGTCCAATTAGCAGCAGCAATGTGTGCACCCATGGTAAGATACTGTATACACAGCCTGAATTTTAGACCACACTACCTAACTGAAGAAGTAGGGCCTTTACAGTAAAGATGCTTCTCGACTAAACAATTTGTTTAATTTACTTTTTTTTTCAATATACTGATTACATTTTATGTTCCAACTTGACAGAGCTGCCTCACAGCCCAGAACACCAGGTTTTGTTTACTTTATACCTCACTAGGATATTATCTGCATACTTGCTCTCTGCATTTAAGAACATCTGGAAAAATTCCTGCCCTGGAACCTTATCTGCTTGAAGGTTAGATGGGCATGGAGTGGAGCGGGCCTCTTTTCAGTAGTGCCCAGTGACAGGACAAGGTGCGATGGGCACAAGCTGGAAATTCCATTGAAACATGAGGAGAAAATTTTACTGTGAGGGTGACAAGGCACTGGAACGGGCTGCCCAAAGAGGCTGTGAAGTCTCCTTCTCTGGAGATATTTGAAACCTGCTTGGGGTGCTCCAGGCGATCCTGCTTTAGCAAGGGGGTTGGACTAGATGGTCTCTAAATGTCTCTTCCAACTCCAACAACTCTGTATAGCCAATGTACCCCATATTGCAGTGTCATCAAGGTAACACCATCATGCCAACAACACAATGTGAGTTGAAATAAAGAGATACATGTTCAGTCTTAGGTTTAACTTTATCTAGGGGCTTGTAGATGAAACTTGAAAGGACAGTAGATGGATAACAAAAAGCTTCTGAGTTGTAATTTCACTTAGAAAGAAAAGGTGCAATTTTTGAAGAGGTGAGAACAGCTGAGTTACGCTGATTTTTATTTTAAGATGTCTTCAAGGATTTACACCTCAGAGGAGTTTTTGAGACTATTCCTGTCTTTTCTTCTGTGTTCACGGCATCCCAGCAATGAAGCCTGCTCTATTTTCGAGGTTCGTAGGTGCTATGGTGAAACAGACAATAGCTGGTAGTAAACAACACAACATGCTATGCGCAGTATCTGCATAAAGCAGATGATTGAGTACAGTTCTTATGATCCCTTTTAGAAGTGGATGCAATTAATTTGATGGAATTAATTTCCCTATGGTCTCTCAAAGAAGCTGAATAACTCGGAAGTATAAACTAGATAACAAACATACATTGTTGATTCATCTCAGCTTTAAGTTGTTATTTTTCATATATACCAAACATCTTCATACATCTTCAAGGGAAGTGTCTTCTTTGGGTGCCCAAAGCATTCCTGAGACCATGAAGTCTTTCCAAATGTAACAAAACATGCCACACCACTGTCACCAAGGCAGATCTTAAGAACTGTGTAACTGAGGTTAATTCCTGTAGTAGTGGTATGTGTAACATTGGTCAACATCTCTATTCACTGGTCTCCAGCCTACCCAGGTCTTGTCATTTTCCAGAAGAAAAGGTATTGATTTATCTTCAGAAGTATTATTTGCAAAACTATTAGCTCAGGGATTAAAAGACGTCTGGCTGTCCTCTCCAGAGTCTTGCTTTCCACAGGTAGGTTGCGATAAAACCCACCTTTGTAAAGTGCTCCCTGGCAGAAATATCAAATGGAAACAAGTAAGTGAGAAGCAGCATCTCCCAGCTACCCGAGTTAAAAATGCCTGCATCTGTGAGAAGCTGCTTGGAGGGGAGCAAAGTAAAGTGTCATTCTGGCCCATATCTCTTAGCTCCCCAAACGTTGTGCATTTCTTCACTGCAGGGGGTAGGCTCCTCAGACACAAGGCAGCCTACATCTTCTTGCTGCTTAGGTCAGTGCAAACCTCTGCACTGGTGAGTGCAAAGTTGATTTCAATGGTAGCAACTAGGTGGTATTGAAAAGGCAAAGAGCATTTCAGCTGCTGTTGTTAATAGAGCAACAATTTTCACTATTAAGAGACTGGCCTATTGCACTGGAAAAGACATCTCTGAACACCCTTTGTTGCAACAGTATTGTGTTTGCGAGAAATTATCACAGTGAGTTCAGGGAAATGCTCCAATAAGCTCACCTGACAACTTCACTGGTGAACTCACTCTCCAGTTGGACAGTGAGCATCTCTGCATCTGTTCCCATCAAAGCACGTCTAGCTCAGAGATCCCTCTGATTCTCCTAGCCTCTTGACTTCTGATTATATACAACTTATGCTTCTGATAGTTCATGTAAATAGTCTTATTTAAAGCAGACCTGATGAGCTCTTAATGCTTTTCTAGGCTAAGGTTTCAAAAGAGTTTTCTCTTTAATTTAGTTTATGGCAGCACTGTATTTCACAGCTGGTTTTAATGTATTTTTGGAGACTATATGGAATCAGTACTTGAACTATAAGGTATATATATCAGATGGAGCCATAGCCACCATTCCCTGGCAAACTGCTAGATCAAATGAGCTGAATCTCCTGTACTTTATTGCCTAATTAATTCTTGAACGATCATTGAATTGCAGGAGTGGGAAACTTGCCAACTTTGGTCACACTCTGTATTGGGTTATGTCAGAAAGAATTGGAAAGCGAGGGTTTCCTTTAATCTGGGTTCACAGAGGGAAACTTCTAGGTAGGTGGGCAGGGGCTGCTTTTGCCTGCTTGCACAATTGAATAGCAAGGGGAAGCAGTTCTCCAGCCAAGGGTCAGAGTCTCGAGGGAGGACCAGATCCCACTCAGGAACAGGCCCATGAAAACGCTCACATTGCTCAGTGCCAGCTCGCTGCTAAACAGGATGGGCTTGATTATCTGCAGCCCAGTCTTCCTTGGATGACTAGCTCTTTTGTGGGTTTTACAGGCACTACCAAAAGTGCGACAGCAGATTAGTTGGAGAGGTAAGTCATGGGCTGCTGAAGATGGAGTCACTGCACAGAAAAAATTGTCTGAGAACTGACCATGAGAAATTCTAGAAACAATGTCCTGGGAAGGACGTAGCTGCTGGTAGGGTCATGTTAGAGACAGGACCATCAGTGAAAAACTTCTTGTAGTTTCCTGGGGCAGCAATTTCCTATTCCTGAGGCTTTACCCTGATCTTAAGTATGGGAAGACGGTTTTTGGCGTCTGGCTGTATGACAGGTTTATGGCCTACACACTCCCTCTGGAAAAATAAAAGCTATGCATTTATTCTGCAGCCACGGGCCTTCAGAAGCACCTGACACACTACTTAGAGTGCACGGCCGAAGGCCTCACTTCTGCACTGCTTTTCTGGACCATGCTGGTCCAGAAAAGCTGGGCAGCCTTGGCAGTGAGTGCTCTAATTGGAGCTGCAGCCAAGCCACTGAAGTGCCATGCAGGGCTGGACAGAAGAGCTGCTTCCACCTTTGCTCTCTTTGCAAACCAGCCAGGGTGCCAGAGGCTGTATGATCACATGATATTCCACCTGCGCCAATGATGTGAGGAGCAGAGCATGTACTGCCCTGAGTACAGGAATGACAAGTACCTAGCTCTCTGGGCTCTCTCTGCGCATGTCTGCATAACATCTGTTAGCCACACCTTGGATATCCCAACAGGAAAGAAATAAGAGTATATGCAAACCCCATTGGGGTCAGACCAGAGATTCATCTGTCCTAGTGTTGTCTCCTACTGTGGCACTTGGAAGAGCCAGTCAGAGAGAGCATATGAGCCTGCTCACTTTTCCTTCATACCCCCAGCACCCACAGCTCATGTGTTTAGGGTACAAGAGGCTACATGCCAGCCTCCTACCTTTAGCATTTGTATATGTAACTGCTGTCTGTGAATTTACCCAACTTGTCTAAGGCAATAGGGTGGAAATGTTGTTGGCAAGGAGACCAGTTTATAAGATGTTGCGGATGTTGCAGCTATGTTTATTCCTAGAATGAAAGATCCAGTTGAAACCTTGTGAATGAATGTCAGCACTTCCACTTAATGTGTAAATAAACTCAGGTCAGACCTCACTGTGGGTTTATCCAAGGTCAGTGACACAACCCGTTTGTTTTAACGAGTGGAATAAAATGGCCAGAGGATAATAGAAAACTCAGAATCTGAAACTTAGTGGCTGTTTTACATTTGGATGGCAGGCAATCAGCTTTGAACTGCTGTCCTGGGCATTAGCGAGCTCATCTTTTCCAACAGACTGAAGCTCCTGGATAGAAGTCAGCTGAAGGTGTGGGAGCTCAGCATTGTGACGAAGACCAGGAGCGAAGGACTCAGGCAAACCTTGTTTTTCTGAGTGTTTGGTGAGATGCTCATTGGTTCCCAAATGCCCTCCTTCCATCACCTCTTTTCCCTGGCACTTGGCTTCGGTTCTCATGTCAGCATCTATGTTATGCAGCCCTCTGAGGATTTATTGGTGATCTCCTCAGAAGTAATGTGGAGTTTCTCTGCATGCATGGAAACATCCCACCTGGAAGACTGGTGCTCAGAGGGCATGCAGGCAATGCTTTCCTTCCAGCATCTTGGCTCACATCTGCAGTGGTTCCCTGGGCGACTCCTTCCCTCAAACCTGCCTCTGATGGGCCACAAAAACAAGCAAACTTCTGCAACTCGAAAAACTCCTGCAACAAACCCCACTGACTTTCCTAGAATAAAAGCCTTGAAAAAAAAACCCAAACTCAATCCTGGAATGTAACAGCACAGCATGTCTGAACACATTATAACAGAGTTAGGCCCCAAACAAATACATGGGAAAGGTAACGGCATCACCTCATGCTGCTCACCATTATTGCAGTGGCAAACTCCTCCAGTAGCTTTTCACTGCTTTCATCCCTACATGGCTTCTACGATTCAGGGAAAGCCATTGAAAAAAACAAGTGTGTTTCAAAGTAAGTGTCTGTTGGCTACTGATCACATTACCCAGGGTTCACAAATCACAAAAATAGAATTAGAGTATTATTTAGATTGGGAAAGACCTTTAAGACCAAGTCCAGCTGTTAACCTAGCAATGCAACATCCACCACTAAACCAAGTCCCTAAGCACCACATCTACCGTCTTTTAAATACCTCCAGTGATGGCGGCTCCACCACTTCCCTGGGCAGCCTGTTCCAACGCTTAACAAACCTTTCAGTGAAGAATTTTTTCGTAATATCCAATCTAAGAAAAATGTTGAAAACCATGTTCCTATTTAAGCCATGGTGCAATATCAGGGCTGTTCCAAAAGTCCCTCTAACATCCATGGGTTAGGTGGTCATGGAGGGGGAGGACTATTGGTGATGCTTTTCAACCTCAGCTTCTCCAAGGGCCAGAGGGAGGCTGAGCTCCCTGTGCAAGAGGGAGCTCATAGGAAGGTGAATGGTCTCCAAAGTATACTTGTGAGAGTGTTGTCCATGAGAGCTCCTGATGAAAGTGTGAGCAGAAATCTGCTTGTTCTTTCACTGTCATCACTGGAGAATCTCTCTCTATGGTGTATCTAGAGAACACTGGAGACATCTATTTCCCTCCAGTGTTTAATGTACAAAATGAAAGGAATTGGCTTGTTCTTCCTGAAATATTGACTAAAAAAAGTTGACACAAGAGCAAAACACTAACTCTTCTGGTATTTTTGAATGTGGTTGTGAAGTCTTTGCACAGAATTAATCCAGACAAAGACAACATTAAATTAACTCCACAAAATCATCTGTTTCTGGTCTTATGCCAGCGTTGCTAAAGGAGGTGCCCAGCACTTCTTGCTTCCCCAGTGATCCCAGTCCTTCTGTGATAAGCCTCCTTGAACAGAACCGCACAAGAGTGCCATCAATGAGCCTGCGCACAAGGAAAGCTTTCATTCGGGGAGCATTTATTTGCTTTGGCTGCAAAGCTCTCTTATGTGCCTGCAATGTTATAGCCTTCATTGATAGATACAGATCAGTGTTTGTATGCTCAACACCTTTGCTTGCATCTGATTTTTTTCCAAACCAACAAAGTTGTTACACCGATTCGGCTGATAGGTCTGAAGCTTACAAACTTCCTCTTTTCCTTTCCTGCATATGATAGCTGGCTGGTGGTGATTAGTCTGCTAATTAGCAAGGGTGGACCAAACAGAAAAGAAAAAAAGGTGCTTTAAACTCAAAGACATAACACCCAGGCACATAATTTAGGGATCACCATGTTCTGAGGGAAACTGCTTGCCCTGTAATACATGTATTTTTATTTCACGTGGCGTGCCATCTCCTGCACATTCTTTCCAAAGAGTTAAATACAACAGAAAATTACACTTAATATTTTAATAACCTTTAGCTGTTAACCCCTAGCCTCAGTACCGTGTAAAGGAAGAGACCCGGGGGGGGGAAAAAAAACAGCTTATGGAGGAATTTTGAATTAGCTCTGCAACTTGCTCAGAATTATTGCAGGCTTTCAGCACTTTATTGAAGATAGGCTTGGTTCCTTGGATTTGTATTTACAGAGCCACCTGGAGTTATAAAGCTCCAGCAGATGCAAACCCAGTAGCCTCTTTTCTACAACACACGACTGAGCAGTATAGACTTTGTTTAGCTTGCAACTACTATTCCCCCTGCTAATGACCAGTCTCAAGATTTAAAATTCAAGTGAGAGGACCATTGTTCCCTGAAAAAGCTGCATGTCTCTTCATTCTCCGTGAGAAGGACCCCAGATCAGACCTGTACGGCTCTTCTCCCCCTCCTTTTGTTTTCTAGCTAGCAGGAAATCCAGCCAAAGCTTTGCAGCCCCATGAAGACTATGCTAACAAGGAGGCAGAAGTCACACAAGCAGCAGCCACCAGCCATGGGGAACAGCTCTGGACCCTCAGTAGAAAGGAGTTTCCTTTTCCAGCATCCTGTGGACTCTCAGAAGGATCATCCTGTGTCACCTCCCGGGCAAGGAAGCGCAACAGCTCTCCATGCCAACTTCTCCTTAAGAGCTGTGCAGGAAGAGAATAAATTTACTTTCCAGAAAGCTTCCCCTCCCTTGCTCTGTGTAAATGGTAAAAGACGCTGCCAGAGGAGCAGGAAGCAGAAGCTGTGTGGAGCAAAGGAGGTGAGCCTTTCCTTGGCATCATGAGCAAAGCCTCACAGGCCTGCCAGGTTAGTTTCAGGACTTTAGACATTTGTATTTCTCTCCTCAGGCTCTGCAGATGGCCTTAGTGAGACCGTGGAGACCAGTGCACCACATCCACAGGGCTGCAGCTAACAAACCACCCACTGAGCACGATTTGTTGTCAGCTCAGTCCCTCCCATTTGCACTAATGTTTTGTGCCCTTGCTCAAACTGAGGACCCTCACAGGGAGATTGCTAGACATAAGAAAATTTTAAAAAAATTAAAAATCACTGTCTTCTCAACAGGAACATAACATGCAGCCTCCACAGCTCCATGCATCAGAAAGCTGATGGTGTTCAGAGGGCATAGACCCAGCGCACATCTCTAGCTCCAGCTACTCCCCCTGCTTCAGGCAAAAAAGAAGCAAGAAGTACGGTTCCCATTAGCGGGGTACTCCTGGAGGACCACACAAGCACATTCCTCTCCATCCCTTCGAGTGAAAAGCGGCCTCCAGCCTTTTACTGTGTCAGCACAAAGAGTAATTCACATGCATATGAATGCATTTGGCTAATCATAGTGTAGGGATAATTCTCTGTATATAATTACATGCTGTACTAGGCAGTTAACACTGCAGGGATGTTAAGGTCTGCTTGTATGTAAGAAGGGGGATGGAAGGTTATTATGCAACGTTCACAGGGCGAACGGGCAGTTTCAGGCCTGCTGGTTTATACTGCATAGATATTGAGCCGACATCTATATCTAAATCAGTGCAGTCCCGATTAAAACCAAAAATAGCTGTTGCTGATAGAATTCAGTTTAAACTCTATCCCCTTATCTTTGTCAAAACCTTATGTCTTTGCATGGGGATCTCCATCATACTGATAGCTGAAGCTGCCTGGTGTACTGGATTATTAGGAAGTCTGGTCCTATGCACCATGTTCACTGTCTGACTTTAAGAAGTTCTGAGCAGCTGTGTATCTCATAGATGGCAATGGATTAGCAAGCACCTAGTATCCCTGAATATCATGACAAGTTTGTCTGGACTTGAGGCTTTTCTGAAATCTGTGAGTGAAAGAGAAATGTGGAGCCATTTCAAAAGAAATAAAATAATACAAACCTGAAAACAGAATGCCCTTTTCCCTAAGTTTTATATATATCAAGAAAAGTACAATCCAAAAATCAAAGAACAGTTGAAAAAGGAAAGTAGAGCAACATCCTTCAGTTAGGTGTCAAGCAGAAGATAGAGAAAGCGATTCGTAACACTGGGGGATACGAGATCCGGGAAAACTGAGAAGTATCAGCAACTCAACAACAAGAGAGATACAAGCTGTCAGAAAATACAAGGCTGGTTTCTGAAGCTCAGCAGTTGGGCTAGAAAACTACGAGGTTTTAAAAGAATAGAAACTTCTATTCCAGTTTCTGAGCTTGGAGAAGATATACCAATCTTCTTTTGTTCTAAGCTATTTTTTGCTCTGCTCTCACCACAACTAGAAGCTTAATTCATACAAATCAAGTCTGAAATTCTCAGTCGGCTTTCTAAGAGAGAGCAAATATTAATAGGCTCATGGGAAACTCTTACGAACTGGCAAGGCTGAATCAGGAACCCCTAATGTCACAGCAAACCCAAACAGAGACAACATGAATTGCTGTCTGAAGCCAGGGCAAATCTCCCTATAAATCCTGCGTGAGCCAGTGTTTCTCTATATGACCTTTGGCAAATCGTTTGGTCTTGGTTTGTTCCTCTGTCTACTCAGCTGGAAAACTGGGTTAAAAAAAAAAAGTAGCAGAAGCTGACTGAAAACCAGATGCAAAGCATGAGCTAAGCCTTTCCAGGTAAATAAATTATTTTAAAATAATTGTGATACTACAAAATGTTCAGCGTATCTCTACTTTTTTTTTTAGTTTATGTATTTACTGCTGGACGCAAGCCCATATACCCCAAGAGAATGAATATGACGACAGTTGTGAGGAAGGATCTGGTGCCAAATCAATAGGGAGAGCCATCAATCCTTGCGGGGAATATCAGACTGCCAAAGACAACACTGTGATAACAGCAAATCCCACCCAGACTTCCAGCCCAGCTCACAGCTGAGGCTGAGGCCAAGGCCAAATGTTTTTTTCCTATGCAGAAAGGGACAAGGAAGCTACTGGGAGACACAGGAAAGCCCCTGAGCTGGTCTCTGTGGGACTGGGGAAGCCCCATGGGGACCTCAGAGCAACGTTCCCCATTGGGTTGTCTTGAATCTTGGGAACTGCTCCCAGGGTTTCTGCCAGACAACAGGTGACTTTCCCTAAATCCCCCCTCACTCCAAAATAACCCAGACACAATAACCTTCCTGAGACACGCTGCAGGAGGAATTCGTTAGAGCTACTTTTAGGGAGAGGTTGGAGACATGGTGGAGAAGCAAGAGGAAAAAGGCTTGTTGGTTTGGGGTTTTGGTTAGGGGTTTTTTTTGTGTAGCTTTGATTTACTGCTGAAGAATTTATTTACTGCTGTTGGCAGGCTGAACGTGCACGCTGCCTAAGAGATTTATCTGTAATAGTGCTGGGTGGTCACTATTCTTGTGTTGTAAGATTAATTGTAAAGACTTCTAGGGCTTTCGGAACTGGGAAGTTTAAGCTATTTAAGTAAAGTAAGAATGCATTTTTCTCCATGGCCCCATCCATCTAAGCTAGGGAAGGCAGAGTCCGTAACAGACTAGTGTTGCAAGTCCTCAAGCCATGGGGAGGAGCAGTGACTATCGCAGCACAGAGAAGGCTTGTATGACTTACCAGAGCATTCTCCAGACTCGGCAAGGCAACACAGTGCTGAAAATACTGAAAACTTTCCTCGCTGTTCCATTTGTTCCTATGGGAACTCCACGGCTATGTGCTGTAAATATTTCACTGTCACGGATTTCCAGACCTACTGGCTCTGTTTAGCCACCAGCAAACAGGCAATATGTGGCTGGCTTGGAAACTCTTATCTAAGTCCTCAAAGGATTTAATTCTTCTTTTGACACCTAAACGCTATTGATTTCTCTCAGTTTGATTTGGAGGTCAGCACAAAAATCCCTCCTGGGATCTGTGCTTAAAAGCCAATGATCAATGAGAAAAGTGTAGTTAACTTTTTAATTGCTCTAGTCTGAACTGAGTTTTTCTTCTTGCCCTGCTACTGTGGTGAGTGTGGGAAATGTTCACAGAAAGCGCTGAGCTGGCACTAATCCAGCATGTCTCCATTTGTGTATCAGAGGTCAGTGATTTGAGTTGGGAGGGAAATTGCTGGCTCCCACCCCTTAGATCTCCATCCAGAGATCACCAACAGCAATGGAGTGGAAGCACAAGACTTTCAGTGCCCACGGCTTCTCATCTTTGAGCCAAAACAACACCTACAAAGCCAACAGTGAGTGTGTTCATAGAGGGAGCTCCACTGGCTTTGCAGCCTCATGGCATGACCCTTACAGCGTGTTTGTACCTGCCCAGTGGCAAGACAGGTATTACTGGGGACACATGTCCTCAGATCCGTGCTACCAGAGGTGAGTTTCACCAGTGAGGAGGGGTTACTGGGAGTCCCATTCCCTGGCAGGGTATGGTGGAGTAAACTGAGCAGATACATACTGCAGAGTTAGAGTACTGGTAATTATTGCGGTTATGTTTTTAGTAGTTCTTAGAGTGAGGAGTTGACTTCGCTCTAGAAAATATTTTTATACTCATATATTTTATGGATTTGCACTGAGTGAGAGCAAACTTGCCAACTCAAATATCAGTCCTCGTAAAGCTTTTAGGACTTTGCCAGTTAGTAACGTGGGGTGCCATTTCTCTGGGGTGTGTAGATTGTTGGCTGGGATTTTTTTTTCCTTTTTATACTTCAGTGACCCCCTTTTGGCATTAGCATCAGCTTCTCGTTTCCTTACAACTGAGTGGGCAATAACAAGGGCTTAGACACACAGGGACTGCTGCTAAACTCACAGGCACACAGGGCACGCAGAAACTTCAGAGCAGCCAGGCTTCAGACAGCAAAAAAAACCCTTCTGGGTTTCCAATGCCCCAGCTACAGTACAAAAAGGTCAAGTGCCAGCTGTAACCTGCAGAAATGTCCCCTTTCACTTTTTCTTCCTGGTACAACCCTGTATTACACAGTGCTTGCACAGCAGCCCATCAAAGAGGAAGAGAAGCGGCTGGTTCCTATCCAGTGGTTCCCGAATCGCCCAGTGCCTGGGACAGCCCAGGCTCCCCCAGGAGCTGCAAGCTCTGGCCTTGTAGACAAGAAGTAAGAGTATCTCACCCTTGACCAAGCTGGTGTAAGGTCGCTAGCGAGCAGAATATTTGCTCCTGTGCTGAACAAGTATCCCAACATTGCTCAGTTTTATTCTCTTTGCATAATTCCTCTTCCCAGGGGCTTGCCCAGGTTTCTCTGCTCCTGCTCTTCTGTGGTAGCAGCACCTCTGCAATTTGAGTCTATCTCTTCTGCTTCTCCTCTGCAGTGGTTTCTGCACTCAGAGTGCACCCCTTGCAGCCCTCTCAAAGCAGTAGATCTTACTCACTGTCACTGCCATTTTCTTCTCCATCAGCAAGGCACTACTAACAACTCTGAGCAGGTTTGTAGACTAAACCTCCTCCTCCACAGTTGCCAGACCAAGAACCAGAGTGATAACACAAAGGTTACCACACATGCGCATCCTTTTGTTTTTATTTTATCTTCCAAATACACAAACCTTTTACTAGGTTTTAATGTCCAGGAACCTGTCCATCAAAGGCACAACATGATCAGGAGGGTGGGAAGGGAACAAAGAACTGAAGCAAATGTACCAGTCCTGGGGCCCCCCACTTTTTTCAGGCCCTGGATTATGAGAGCTTTTTGGAGATCCCTGAGTAGGAAAGTAAGGTGAGATCTCCAGTAGACAGGAAAAGCCCCTCAACAGATATATGAAGTTGGTAGCTTCTGGCTTGTTGGTCCGTGGAAGGACCTGCTCTCTCCATTCCAGAGACTGTAGGAGCAAAACTTCCTTTACTTCCTAACAAGCTGACCACACAGATTTTCTGCCATGGGACAAGATTACAGGCATTGCCTTTTAGAGGTGTGAGAGACTTGCTAAACTCAAGTATACCCAGAATTAGGATCTCTTAATTAATGACCACAGACTAGCTTGCTCCACACTGTGAGAGCATCCCAGAGGCAGCCTCTTCTTTATCATAATATCATGATCATCCTCTCCTCCTTTTCTTGCCCATAGGCAATGCAGTCAAGAGAAATGGTGTGACAAGGGACCTTTTTTCTCTCTTAAGTGACAGTCAAGCCTGTGCGACCCAGACCTGCAAGTCCCCTTCTTCTCTCTTTGCCGCTTTGAAATAAAGGGTTGTCTGACTGTACTGTATCTGAGACAGGCTGAATAATCAATAATTGAATTCAAAAAAAGCTTACAGAAAGAATTAGCCTTCTGTTTTATTTTTTTGTCGTAAGCCAACATAGACAGATTTTTTTCATGGACATATCTTGTATCAATTTTTAGTGGAAGATCTGAATGAATGAGGATTGCAGTAACCAGCTCATGATAAACACTTAATATGTAATAATATTAGTGCCTGCAAAGCTGATACTTTAATGGTAAAGTCACCAGTTCACATCAGAAAAATAAGTAATTTTTCTGAAGTGCGTTTGTAAATTCAGTGCATGGTAAAGTTTCACTCTTTGCCTTTGAGCAGAGTGGTTAGTCACAAAAGGAGATCAGAAGGTGGAGAATGCAAAATACAGTTCCGCAACAGCTCAACTCCATTTTCCTTTTCTTCCTTTTTTTTTTTTTCCAGTAAAAGGTATGGATATTTTTCACAAGCAGAAAGTTGCCATTACCCCTTTCTTTTAGAGAAATGTCTTTTTGCCTCTCTCAGCAAAACTTAAGCATTCTTGTCTGTAAATATGTCACATTTTCACCTAGGGCAAATTCATGGAAATTTGCAAAGATTTACAACAAGAAGCAAAGTTTTAATTTTCATGAATATGCCCCAGGTGAAAATGTGACATTTTTATAGAAAGGAATGTACCTTTCTCCTTGGCGAATGAGTATTTTCCTAACAAAATAGAAGTTCAATTTTAAAAGCTTCCCTCAATTACATTTTTTAGAGCTACAACAGGAAAGTTTAATGCATCCATAAACCCCACTCCTTTCCCATTTCACCGCAAACAGGAGCTTCTCAGTTATACAGACAGTATTACTTTCATTGTCATTATATTTAAGATCCTTAATCACGGATCAAGACCCCATCGTGCGAGGCACTTCATAGAGAAAGAACATAAGGCTGGTTCTTGCTTCAAAGAGCTGAGTCCCCATGGCAAGAGGCAACAGCATGGGGGAGCGTATGGAAACGAGACAACGGATTATCATCAGAAGAAGTTTAGAAGTTGATGTACCGCAACCACTTTGCCTCATGCTGGGAGAGCAGCGTCACCACCTATCAAATTGCAAAACCTTTGAATGCGAGCTGAGGATTAGGGACAAACCTGGAAGGATCTTGCTCAGCTGCAGCAGCCAGAAAAACATGAGGGTCAATGCCATTACTGCAAAATTTTCCCTTTGTCCTGCTGTCAGTTTAATAACAAGTTGCTTACATACTAAGATGGGACTGATTTAAAATACCAGGACAGAGCACTACAAAGCAGACAAGGATCCAGGAGTGACTGTGGCCTGAGAAGCCAACAATATCCTGCTACTGCAGAAACTGCAAGCGTCGTGCTGAAGTACCGCACCAGGACTACTATTTACAAGCTGTTTGACATACCTTTGGTGTAATTATTTAGTGTTGCTAAAGCCTCAGTTGGAATATTTTGTTCAGTTTCAAGCACATCTTAATTTTTTTTAGGTGAATGAAAAAAAGCTGCATCCCAAATCCAGTTCTTCAAAGTAGCGAAATCAATTAGAGATCTAGAAAACTTGATTTATGAAGTAAGACTAAAGGAAATGGGGTTGTTTAGTCTAGAAAAGACAAGACTGAAGGCACACAATAACAGTCTTTAAATACATCAAAGTTATCTGCAAATATGGGGGAATAATTTTGATGATAGGATGGGAAATAATGGGCTTTAACAGTCGCAAAAGAGATTTAGGATAAACATGAAAAAAATTTCTAATAGTAAGGACGATTAAGCACTAGATAGATTGGCTGGGGAAACTGCTACATCTCCATCATTTTTTGTTTGTTTTTGAATAAGAGCTTAGGCAAACATCTGTTGTGAACAGCTTAGGTACAAGCTGATCCCGCTCTTGGGCAAAGAAGGGATCAGATCTATGGTAAGCCATCGAGGTGCTCTGAACCACGCAAACTGCTGTGCCAGAACTGCCTTCGCCTGTGAGGCACAAAAGAATCCCAGTGGGACTGAACAGAGTCATGGGTGAGGAATTTTCAGGAATGCTGGGCAAGACCATCTCTCACAATGCTTTTGGAAGTAGTTTGGAAGATATATGGCACACAGAGTGTAATATGCCCTGTGGCATGTATTACTGCTAGGGGCCTTCAACAAGTACATGTGCCGGAGTTTAAGGAAGTTGCTGGTGATTCTGAGTGCTTCAAGTTTGGTGCAAGCTACAGCTTTTTGGGAATATGATGGGTATCTGCCCTCTGAATGCAAAGGCTTTTGGACTTTTTTAAAGCTTTCTCCTCTTGGGCATACAGAGTCATTCCCTTTCTCTACAAATCCAAAGGCACCCCTGCTCCACAGACTTTTCCAGACCAGTTTGGGGCAAGACTTAATTAGCATTCATAAAAAGAGATGATTGCTCTAAGAGAGAGCAGAGAACTGGGAAGCAGGAAACGTGGTTACATGTGATGAGAAGTCCAACACTGAATCAAATCATAAAAGCACACAAAGAAGAAATTCTGGAGAGAGGCGGAACAGCCAAGAGCTTGTGCTCTCCAAAATTTGTTCTGTGGTTTGGAGATTTGGGTCAGACCACACAGATCAGAGGGAGTTTGATATGACAAGAGTGGGAAGCGGAGATACCCACACCACAGTGAACGAAACCCTAGAAGCGACTTGTAGAAAGCGCCTCAGTCTTACCCTTCTAAAATCCCTTTCAAGTGGAGCGGGAGGGAGACACTGTGGCTGCCGCAGCATCCTGCTGCTTCAGCGGTGTTAGATGCTGCTGTGCAGCTTTGGAATGGGCACATTGGGTACTGAAGGGACAAGCAGATGAAAAAGATTACTCAGATACTCTGCAGCTTGTCCTGGTGACACGCAGCTTATCCTGCGAATGGGGCAGAAGTTATTTCACTGCTACTGGGGTAGGAGGACATGTGAGCAAATACCAGGGTGAACGACGTGCTGTGAGATGTAGTCATTAAACCTTCTGACACCTTGTCTGGTCCTTACAGTACAGGGGAATATTTGGCTCTACAGTGTTTTTTTTCTCTCTCTCTCTGAGCATTATGACTTGACACATGAAGAATTTGCTCCTTGGAAAAACAAATGTTCGTCTTGTTGTTCAGCAGAGAGAGGATGGTCAAGCGACAGGCTGTGATACAGAAACAACTTTGGGTTTGGCCCTGGCATTCCTCTTGCCACCCGCAGCCACAGCTTGATGAGGCAATAGTTAAAAGCAGTAGCTCACTGGCATCACACTTCTGCAAAAATACCTGCTCAACCATCCTGGCATCACAGATGCATGTGTATCTTCACACCTCTCCTGCTAACACCACGGGATTTGCCCAAGACCAGTCTTGGAGTGAGAGCAATGATCTCCCATTGCCTCCACGAGAAAACAAAACATCTGGAGAACATGCACACAATTCCTCAGCCCTTCATCTGTAATGCTTCCCCCTGCTATGTGGTACTGTCCAAAGAAAGAAACCACAAGAAGGAGTCATGCAGACAAAAAATATCCAAATCCTAACACATTTTGGGCCTGTCCCTTGTCAGGAGGATGATGCACACAGGAGCTTTCCTTGAAAGTGCTGTCTTTCTGTCTAGCACCAGCACAGTGCTGGTAACAGACAGGACAACCAGAGACACACAAATGTAGGCAACAGTAGGAGATTTTCAGAAAGTACACACACACAGGAGTCAGATATCTGGTAACCAAAGCAAGGGCAGACGTGCAGCATGTGAAGCTGTACTGTGGATACTGTCTATTAGACTAGAAGCGAGTAGAAGACTCATCTCTGTATACACAGACCGTCTGAGTTTTCTTCCAGACTTTTCAGGAGAAGAGTAGTTCCGTCCACTCTGAGGAAAATGAATAATTTCTGCAAAATGTGTATTTTGTGCTTGAGCTCCCTTCTTTCACATAGAAGACAATTATTTTTTCCTTTTCAAGGAAATCATGTCTTCTATTTCTTTTTTCCTTTATTTTCTTTTTTTTTTTTTTTTGGGGGGGGGGGGGTGAGGTGGGAGAGTCCAGAAGTGACTAGGAGAATGCTTGTCAAGCGGAGAGAAGAGGTCCCTATAGGAAATATTTTTGTTGCCAGGTGGTTTCCTGCTTCTCAACTTCATAAAACTCCTGAAAGAAAGACCTGGGTAGATGTGCAAAAGGTATACATATGCACATGGGAGAGAAGGGTGAGTGGAAAGAAGGTGAAAGAAGAGAATAATTTTGGGGGTTTTTTTGGAGACGAACTTTGACTGAAAAACACTTTGGAAGTCAGGTTGCCTACTGAGACTGATTGATTTCAGCTTGAAGCACCAATGTAGTTGCTAGCCTAGTTCCCACAAAGCCACAGAGAACTTTCACTAAAGAGTTCATTAGGCTTTGACAAACTAAATGCACTGGGCTGTGTCTGCTTGCTGGGCTCTCCTGAGACAGTGAAAGTATTTAATACACAGGCAAACATCTTAGAAAGGGAGGTATCCTTCCCTCATACGTTTCCACATAAAGCACTCTTGAAAGACTTATTCAGAGCAACTTATTTGTTTCCAAGCTGCCATGTAACTCCCAGGAGCAGCTCTGACTTTGTCTGAGGGTGGGAAATCAAGGACCTCACCTCTGAAAAGAGCCTTCCCAAGCTGCTTTCAAGTTTGGTGGCACAGTCTTAAGCAGGATCTTCCCAGTTTAATGCCTATGTGGAAAGGAAAGGTGTTTTTCTATTCACAGGCTTTGCCCTCTCAAAGTATTACTGTGTTTCCTTCCCAGGAAAGTACCTAGGGAATTAAGAGCTTATTTTCTTAAGGGGTACCTGGTTCAGTTGGTTCCAATGATCTATTTTCACCTCCCTTTTAGGCAAGCTAATTCACTTCAGGCAGTCAAGAGGAAAGACAACAACCAAATTAGATCATATCATCAGTGTAAGATAAAATAGTAGTGGTTTTATTATTTTTTTAGCATTTTTATCTCTATGGCACAATTTGGAGCAAGTCCAAACACTCAGAAAATCTGTAAACATGCTTTTAAGAGCCCAGTAGGGGGTTTTCATGGAAAGCACTCCAGTATATGAAAGAATTTCTGAACAGCCAAGCCCACTTACAACAAGATTTAATGTGATTTTTTTTGCAGTGTGATTTGTGGAAGTCTACGCTTCTGGTTGCTACTTCCCACCATTATGTTTTCATTAAAAAATGCAGGAAAATTCTCCTTTTTAAAAAATGCTATTACGCTAAATAGCAAAACAATCAAGACTTTAATAGGATTGTTGCTCCAGCTTTAAATACTTGAAGCTTGTGGGGAGAGAAATATCTTTTATTAGAGCTACTGATAGGCCTTGGAAAAACAGACAAATAATTTCTTCAGGCCTGAAGCAGATATTGTCAAAGCTGAATTCTGTTTGGCCTTAGAGAACATTATAAACTATTATTTTGATGAAAAAATTATTATCCTAGGCCTAACTGTGAACTCCCATGGAATTCTGTTATTGAGCTGTGCTCTTAAAAGCTGATGAATCCTCCTTTTTTTGTCTCTGGTACAACTCAGCAAAACTATCTGACTTGCCGAAGTACCCCCAGCCATTGGCACATCAACATAAAGCTGGAGGAACACCAACAGTCTTCCACAGTGATGATGAGGAGGAAGACCTTCTGTAGTGGTTGAGCATCATGCAAAAGCCACGTTGGTCCATGTGCTGCCTGGCCATGATCCTCTCTCAGCTTCCTACAGCTTTGCAGCCTGTTTTGTGGGTTCGACCCAACCCAGAGGGTTGGACATCTTGGAAATCCAGCCCTGCTCACGCCATGAAATCAGGCAGCCAGGTGATGGAGACACCCTGGCAATGTCCCACTGGAAGAAAAGGTTTTGCAGTCTCTGCTGAACACAAGTGCCCTGCACCCCTCAGTCAGGGCTAAGCCCTCCGCAAGGCACCAAAGTATTCAGAGCTCAGGTGTCTGTAGGAAAGTGTCCATCATGGACAGTCAGCTGGTCTCGGGACCACAGTGCCTTCCTATGCCTATGCCAGAGGACTCTAATTAGGAATCAGTGTGTGAGAGACTGAGATCTGTAATGTAAAACAGCACTTGGCTTTCAAACCTGGCGCTCGCCCTGCCAACCAAGCAGCACGACCCTATTTTTGGCTCTGCTGCTGCACCCCAGTGGGAGAAGACTGCACAGGACATGGCCCCAGCAGCTTTCGAGCGCTTTTTGGCTAGACACCAGTGGATCATTACACTGTCGGTGAGATACATAGGGATGGTATAATCTCCTTAAGGATAATAGGAAAGAATGCTTTTTCACTGCTTCATTCCTCATATACATACATAAAAAAAATCTGGTTGCATTTAGAAGAGCTGAATTGTTTTTTACTAAATTGAGAGTTTAGGGATATTTTTTTAAAAAGTTGTTGCTTCAAATAGTAAAATGACAAATGGAGTTGCTGCAGTGGGAGA
>NW_009726349.1:0-6976 GCF_000703405.1 Apaloderma vittatum | reverse complement strand
AGGAATGATAATCTTCAGGCAGTGCAACAACACGGCAACAACCACCACAGGTTTGCCTCAGTCTCTAGCATCAAGTCTCTCCAGCTGCCACCAGCCCTGGAAAGGGCAGGGAGGAAATCCTGGTTTTTTAGTCGGAAAAATGCCTATAAATGTTAGTGTCCTCAACTACCAAAACAAAATCCACCTAATAGTAGCTTACCTTATACTCATCAGCCACAAATAAAATAAAAATTAAAAAAAAAGGCAGATAGGTTCTCTTCCCTTCATGAAGCTCTAGCTGGGTATTTTTCCCTATCATTGCACACAGCTGAGAAAAATCTGGGCTACCCACTGTTTTTCATGGCTGAGAATACTGCCACAGCTGTGACTTGTGCTCCAGAAGTTCATAAGCAAAAAAGAGGTTGCCCACAGCTCCCTGCCTTGTCTCAGTGCAAAGGACATCCTTTAGAAATCCTCCAGCATGCAGGGATGGGTCTGCAGCCCCTCAAACACACATGCTGACAGCACCTGGGCTTCAGCAGCTGTGCACTGGGGCTTTTCTGGGATGAAAGGGAAAAGGGTCCCTGGTCCCACTCTAGCAGGGAGCAGTTTCACCCAGCTCTGCCAGCCAGGGAACCGTCAGGTCTCTCCTATGCCTTGCTGATGTGGGTTTCCTCTGCACCTTGCAGGGGTTTAGCTTATGGCCAAGGAGGTTTTAGCAACATTTGCCAGGAGTATCGAAGGCCCAAGAGCAGCATGGCTGCCAGGGATGATAGCCAGCTCTGCCACACCAAGGGCCAGCTTGGCCATTTGCCAGGATTGTAAGTGAAGCAGATAATTTGCATCTAAATTACTTAGGATTTTAGTCAGAGATTAATAAACAAAGGTTTCTATAATTATTTATACAGATCACAGCAACAGACCTTCACACAACACGGTGCCTGGCATCATCTGCTCTCGGAGCTGCAGAGAAACATGGCTGGAAAAGAAAAACATGCTGCTCCGCTGGAGCCAACTTCTCCACACACGCTCTCACTTCAGCAGTGGCCGGACCCCACCAGAGCACAGGGGTCTGCATTCTGCAACTGGGCATCTCTGCAAGGTCCCTGGCAGGCAGGGTACCACTGCTCCCTACAAGCGAGGCTCTGGCCTGAATCCTCTCCTCCTCCTCACAAGGAGCCACCCTGCTTCAGCACAGCCCCGGTGGTCTTGGGTGGCCAGGCCCCCTGAATTGCCACAGTTGAACCCCCCGGCACGAGCAGACCCTGCTAGACAGCCTCCCGCTGCAGCAACAACCTTTGCTGCTTCTTCACACCACATCAAGAAAAAAACCAAAACAACGCATCAGTCTTTACCGGTGGAGGTTCATCTGCCCATGCCATGCCTCTGGCAGCTGGAGAGCCCCTGATATGGGCGTGCACAGACACTGAGGAGGGTGGAAAGGGGGAAAACCAGCTCCTCTCCACAAACAATTCAAGATGAAATAACTCAAGGGCTCAGGGAGATTTGTACTCCTCCATATTGGCCTTAAATCACAAATCTGTAAGTTGTTTTGTCCTGTTGATTCCCCTTCTTATACTCTCTGGGGTTTTTTGTCTTCATGCATGCATATGCTGTAGTTTGGTTAAAAAAAAATAAAGATTAGATTTCAAGTTCTCCCAGTAATCTGAACCATTTCACTTTATGCTACTATAGTTAGCAATATAAAAATAGAGGATTTTAAGCCAATACTGCCTAGAAACTGCTGTTACATACAAAAGAAAGGAAAAGGGATGTCTCTCCTTGCTTAAAGAAATACAAGACCATACAAATTCCCTGAGCACAGAGGTGCTCTGTTCTACACGGCCACATCAGTACGCTTAGCAGAGCAAGGTCAAGAGAGACTCTTACACAATAAAGCAGCAGCTCACTTGTCCCTGTTTAAGGGGTCACATCCCTTGACATTGCTAAAGAAAAAAACCTGTTCTGTCAGGAAGGTACTAGAACACATCATTAGCATGAAGGACATGGGTGTTTTTCCATGGAACTTGAATGGGTCTGGGCTTTAAGTTTCATTTCCCTTAGCAATGCTAGACAAGAGCAGGCACAGCAAACTATTTGAGCTTACTTTTTGTTAGTGGCTTGCAAACAGGAACTCAACAGCTTAACAGTTTAACACAGCTGGGGATATTCAGCTTCAACGACTAAATATGCCTGAAAGATGTCATAGCTGACTTGGAGGATTTTACATTTATTCTGCCCAAAGACTTGCTGTAACACTATTTGTCACTGCAGGTAATTGGCCCTGGTCCGTCTCTGCATTCAGCAAAGAAAGGTTCCAGGTTTCTCTCTCCATGGGTCCATCTTGGTGGTGGCGGATTTCAAGATTTCTTTTCTAAGGAAAAGTAAAGCAACTAAGTTTACAGCTGCTTCTGAGAAGGCCTTCCATGGAGGTACAGATTCACAGCAATGAGCAAAGATGCGGATGGGAATGAAGGAAAAAATACTTTAAAAGATTTGTATTTTCTCTCTCCCATTAGCAAGTCCCTGTGCACCTCTGGCCACCCAATACACAATTTTTCTCCCCTCCCCAATTCTCTTGACACGCTGAAGTTGTATCTGTCCTTACCTTCAACAAGAAACTACCACCAGCATTGCCTTTTTTCCCAAGATATTTCTGTCTGAGTTAACACCTTTCAGCCGCCTCCCAACCTCCTCATCCTCCTGTGGCACCAGGGGGCTGATGGCCCTTTCTCATCAGCACTCATTACCCCACACTCAGCACATGATGGATCCTGGCTCCAATACAGATGAGGATCCCTCCTAATTTGGATTATTCTGCTCAGTGAAAACTTCACTCATCTTTCTCACTTCAATGGCTCAAGATACCATACAAGCACTCTCTCAAAATCTTCCTCTAGATAATCCTTTGCAGCCTGGTGGGGAGGGTGGAAATAGACAGATGAGATTAGTCAAAAAGTGCAGCCAGAACATCTGGAGGAGCTGACAGAGAGGCTGCTGCCTGGTGCAGTTGTGCACAATGACACAAAGTTGTGTCTTTTTCTCTCTGCTGAAGACATAATTCAGTGAAAGCACCCATACTGTCTGCTCTGTGAAGAATTTTCCAGGTTATAAAATCCTAAAAAACTTCAGGTTGGAGGGGCCTCAGGACGTCCCTGTCTCAGAGCTACTCCAATTAGAAGAAGTTTGTCAGGGTCGTGTCCAGTTCAGTTCAGGCCTCTGGGAAGCCTGTTTCAATGCTCAGTCATCTTCTCTGTTTTCTTGTGTCTGATAAAAATTTCTCACACTACAATTCATTTCCATCATCTCCTGTCCTTTCCCTAAGTTCCTCTGAGGGGACCCCAACTCCACACTGTCCCATCAAGTAGCTGCAGACAACAAATAAGTCCCCCTCTTTGTGGTTTCTTTTCCAGGATAAACAAAACCTGCTCCCTCAGCCACTGGTCATAGAACACGTGCTGTTGCCCTCACTATCTACCTTCACAGCCCTCTGCTAAGGTCTCTTCAGTGTGTTGTCGCCTCCTTCAGACTGCGGTCCAACACTGGAAACACAGTTCCTCCAACACAGTATCTCCATCGATGGCCCCAGAAGTGCCATGCCTCCATGGCATGAGTTCTCACCACTCTGTGCCTGGGAAAGATGCTGGGACAAGGAGAAGGCTCTGGTGGAGTCAGTGGAGATATTCCTGGCACAGGCTGGAGGCAGCCCCCAATAGATGAAGAAAAGTAATTATCCCCATTTACTCTTTCCTTGTTAGACTACATCTGTAGTACTGTGTCTAGGGGTCCCTGATTCAGGGAAGTCATTGATGACCCAACAGGAGTTCAGGAGAGGGCTGCTCAGCTGGGCCATCTTGTCCTGGGAGAAGATGCTGGGAGATGTGGGCTTGTTCAGCCTGAAGAAGGGATGATTTCAGGGAGACCTTTCAGTACCTACAAGGAGGTTACTGAGGAGATGGAGCACTTTACTGAGGTGTATGGTGGGGGAACAGGAGACAGTGGTCTGATCCAACAGAAGCAGGTGCCACCATCTCCCAGCGAATTCAGTGTGTGCCAGCCCTGAGCCTGATATCACTGGAGCACCTGAGAGAATGAGAACCTCCAACTCCCATTGAGACTTCTTTCACACACCCTGGCATCAAGGGTTGTTATTTTACCTTTCTTTTTTTTTTTTTTTGTTACAGGGGAGTGTGAGCCATTAAGATCCTCATGTACCTGCCTCCTTGCGCAATGAGCAGGCACTGAGGAGTTTGGGACTTTGTCATCGCCCTCGATTCACTCCTATCCATGACTGCCAACCAGGGGTGCCATCTGATGTGCTAAAGGCCCTCAGTGCACACACCTTGGTCTGTCTTGTCCTCAAATCCAGGGTGAGCCATGCAAGCTCCTCTCTGGGGATCAGGAGGAGCATGACTCTCATGAGAGTCTGCCCTGAAAAGGTAGCAGTAGGAGCAGTCTACAGCAAGCTCCTGGGCTGTCCCCATGTACACTAGACTGAATGCACCAGCAGCACAGCCCCGACTGGTGTCTTGTGTGGCCTTCAGTCCTCTCGTCCATGTCCGTCATGTAGAGGCATGACACGCTGGAGAATTTCCTGCATCTTGACTGTAAAAACAGAGTCAAAGTAGGACGTTTCCTCTGCTCTTCAGGGCTCGTTCTTTGTTACAGAAGCACATCATGTAACAGTTTGCAATTAAAACCATCAACAGCATGGAAGGCCATACCACAATAGCTTTGTAGTCAATTATTTGATTTATAATTAAACATGCAGAATTTCAGCTTACTGACTAGAAAGTAGGACAAGTACTTTCTGTTTGCCTGGTTCTAAAAAAAATAAAAAAAAAAAAATTGAGCAATCCAGGCTGCAGTTTCTATAGCATGGATAATTTCTGTCCTCCAGCACGAGCTGTCTAGACAATAAGCAGGTTAGAACAAGGTAAGTTTTGGGATGCAAATTTTAAGTATTACCATAGCAACAACTAGAAACCCCAAAATAAACAAACAGCCAGTGGCTATGAAAGCCCCTCAGCCATCTGGGAAAGCAAGCTGGGTAAGACACAGAGAGCACTGCAACACATGACCACGTTCCCTACATGTGATAACGTTCTCCTGGATTCATTAATGGTGCCATCAGCTGACACAGCACAGCAATTTTGCAGTGAGTCAATGCTTCAAATCGACCCCAAGGACAGCAATTTCCAGCTACTTCTTCACTCATATCCAATGCCATGTTGTCAATCTCTTCCTTCCCTCCCCGCCCTGCCTTGGAGAGTGAGGAGGTTTTCAAAGGGCTTCTTGTGTCAGATTCCTCCAAAGGACACGGCACTTCTGTATTTGTCAGTTCTAAAATTGTTGGATTCCCCAACATTGGACATCTAGGATTCGGTTGGGGGCATCTTGTCTAGACTATGCTTTGCTTTGCTTCTGCCAGGAAAGATTGGACCAGGTGATCCTGGAGATCCCTTCCAACCTGGTATTCTATCATTCTATTACTCTGTGGAAATTAAAGGCCGAATAAAGAAGAGGCCAGATATGTGACCATTCTCAATCTGACTGGAGCACTGAACTTCACTTTCTTTAAACCTCCATAACCTCTCAGTTCTGGGGCCAGCCAAATATATGTGGGGCTGTACCACGTCTGCTAAACACATCAGGTGCATCTCTATGGTCAGGCCTTGCAGTTCTTTGGCTGGCTTTCATTTTTTTGATGCACATGAAGTGATGTATGAGCATCCTGTGCACAACATGCTGTGTGCTAGTGCTAAAACCAGTTTACCGCAGCTGATAAACAGAGCGCTATACTTGATTAGGAAATTCATGCCACCTTTTCTGAGAACCAATAAGCATATCTTGAAGGCTCTTACACTTTCCTAACCACTTCACACAATTAGTCTTGAGGGCCTTTTTAAAAAATTTCTGTAAAATTTTCTCTCCAATTCTCCCTTGTACACATTAGATTACATTTTTCTCTTCCACAGCTTAGCAAGAGGCCACTAGAAACTTACAGACTCTCTGCCTCCACTGGGCACACCAGGAGTCTTATGAGGGCCACCAGCTTGCAGTTCCTCTGGAATTTCCATACTCATGTAATGAGAATGAATACTGAGACACAGCTCATTGTCCAAGATTCCAAATACCTGTTTGTGGGATCGAGTTTTTGAATATCTGTACAATTTATTCTTTGAACAGTGTGATTTGTGCTCAAGACTTGGATATTTTTACTATCCACAAGAACCATGTGGAGGGCCTATAACATCACTGGAGCAGCAGGAAGACTTCAGATTTTGCATGGCCAAACATGCATATAGCTGACATGTTTTCACACCTGGAGAGAAGATGTAGCTACCTATGCAGACAACATTATCATTACTTTTCACATACTCTGGATTTTGAACACCTCTATTACTTATCCTTGAAAACCATTCACTCTTAGTGTCATGATATGGCAGTGAAATAAGACCTGAGTAATGAGTATCTGCCTTTTCCACCTCTTGACAGCAGAAAAAGGGCTTTACTTGGCTATTTGTGCATTGGGGCACTTATATGCCCGCTTGCCACTCTGCCCTCCTACACTGATGGCAAACTGTCCTTCATAGACAAGACAACCCGTTAGGTTGTCAGAAGAATCCACCCACGTAGAAGACAACCAGGGGATCAGGCCCAGTCAACATGGGTTTAGGAAAGGAAGGTCCTGCCTGGCCAATCTCACCTCCTTCTATGACTGGGTGACCTGTCTAGTGGATGAAGAGAAGGCTGTGGATATGGTCTACCTCAATTTCAGCAAAGCGTTTAACACAGTCTCCCACAGCATCCTCATGGAAAAGCTGGCAGCCCATGGCTTGGATGGATGCAGCCTTTGCTGGGTTAAAAAATGGTTGGATGACTGGGCCCAGAGAGTTGTGGTGAATGGTGCTGTGTTGAGTGACCAGTGGTGTCCCTCAGGGATCAGTACTGGGCTCAGTCTTGTTCAAAATCTTTATTGATGACCTGGATGAGG
>NW_009726348.1:1622-3269 GCF_000703405.1 Apaloderma vittatum | reverse complement strand
CCCACACCTCCCTGCAAGCGCCCATGTGGAGATTCTCCTCCTGAAGCTGCCCAGAGGCACCCACGGACACGGGGTTTTTCGGCTCACAGCCGCCGGTGAGGGGGGCTATTTTCCTTTTCCCTGCGCCCCACCTCTGTTTTTCCCACACTGGGAAACCTGCTTGCATGAAGGCCCGGCCCTGTGCTCCACACAGGAGAGTCTCCAGGAAAGCTGCTGGGAGCAGCAAGCTTTCGCACACTCACACATAGGTGCGTAGAGAGGAGAGAATGAAACCTAAAGGTGTTGGAGCTGGCAGCTGTTTTCTGTTGGAAGCTGAAACCCGCACCTGGGATGCAGTCAGCCACCTCTGATTCAAATTTCCACTTGGGAAAGTGATCATCCATCTCATAAGGAACTGATGTGCCACTGCCTCTGCCCCGCTCAATCTCATTTGGTCTGACTGGGTGTCAGGGGTGGGAGATGGAGAGAGAAAGAATGGACAGAGAGGCATTTTGGCTACGCCTCTCAGCAGGCTCCAAATCCAAGGAAGAGTATCCCTTCAAGCACCTCGAGCCCTTAGAGCTGCCCTGCCTGCCTCTTGCTTGCTAGGCTTCACACAATAGCCCGGCACCCATCCTTACTCCTGGTTCCAAAACTCAGTCTGAAGACTCAAATTTAACAAGTGCTATCTTAATCTCTCCTTTTTCCCTGTGGTCTGGAGGGATTTATTTTTTTACAGCATACACAAGAGATGAATTACTGCAGGGATCTAATTGGCCTTGTTTCTGTATTTTTTTTTTCCTTAAGGAAGAAGTGTCAATGTAAAAGTCTCCACTTGGGTGGTCAGAGCAGTGGCTGCCCCAGTTGGCCTCATAGCTGATGCCTGCGTGCTACATTCCTGGTGATAATGTTGTTCCTAATCAATCTGCCCTTATTTACATTTGTAAGCACTGCTGGCTGTGATATGCATGACCTGTGTGTGAAACTACTGCTCCACACCAAGGGCTTTTTCCATCTTCAGTAACTTGCAGGGATCCCACACATTACTTATCTTGGACTTGTTCTGTGATGAAGGCCTGGGAAGGTGTCTCCTTACATAGATTGGCCACAGCCTGCAACATCTTATACCTGGTCCTCCCAGTTCCTGAACAGCCAGGGCTGGCATACAAGAATCTAAAGGCTTCAGCCATAGTAGCTTCATTTTGTAATGCTTTAGTTTTTGTGCTCATAACCCCGAATAGTGCAGGGCTTCACACTTCTCCAGCCAGATGAGGGATCAAATCCAATAGTGATTAACAATGGGGAACAGGTATTTTACTGCAGCGCATCTTTGCAAGTTGCTCGTTGCCTGTAGACACACGACCAAGAGCATTGCACTGCTGGAGCATCTGCTTACCTTAATAAAGAAATGAAGCCCTGGCTCTTTGCTTTCCTTCTGCAGGTACCACAAGAGAACTGACCCTGGCAGAAGGACTGGTGGGAAAAGGATCTGATTCTGCTTATTCCCTCGAGTTTTCATTGCTCACGTTTCCATCGCACAAGGGTGCAGGTTCCCCTCGGCCCTGACCTCCACACCTATGCCTGACCGCTGGCTTTGACATCAGGTGAGGGCACAGGGCAGCACCTTCCCCCGGTATCTCAGAGCCCCTCCGTTTCCACCCGCAGTGC
>NW_009726348.1:0-1588 GCF_000703405.1 Apaloderma vittatum | reverse complement strand
GGTGCACAGCAGGGAGCTTCGCAGCCCCCGCCTGTCCAGGGAAGGAGGCGGTGGCACGAAGTGATCCCTCTCCCCCTCCTCAGCCCTGAAAGAAAGGGAACTGCTCGAGCCAACTTGTCAAAATAATGCGGCTAATTACCCCTGATCTCCTTTAATGGAAAGCTGCTCTGCACGCCACAAAGGAGCAAATGAGGGATCTACAGCACCAACCCAGGAGCGCTTGGCACTTTCTTCCGCGGAGGGCTTTGGAGAAACGTGCCCTCCAGAGGAGCCTCCGAAGTTTCCGTGCTCCTCCTGTGCAGCAGCGGACTCCCAGGGGAGGATCACAGTGCCCAGGGAGCTGTGGAAGACAGTGGCAGGAGCAGCAGCTCTCACACTCCAAAAACTGGAGGACACCCCAGCCCCTAGCAGGCCTTCTCATATTCAGCGAGAGGCTTCGGCTCTGTAAACCCAAGTGGTCTTCAGAACAGATCCTTTTCCGGGCAAAATGCCCTGCCACTTGCAGGACTTTAATGCGCAGAGAGAGGGGAAAGTTACACCAAACAGTTTTTAGCCAGTCCGGAAAACGTCAGGTCTGTGTAAAGATAGAGCTCAAGTCTTGCATTTGGCAGAAGGCAGGGCATTCATTTTCATGATCTCTGCCATCGGGTCCTGCAGGAAGAAAAGCTGAGCGACACGATCCCTTTGACCCACTGCTGGAGCAACAAATTTATTAGAGATATAGGCGTGAGAAATGAAAAGGAAGTAAAACAATTCGGGCTCATTGTATGTCTTTCTTTCACACTGCTAATCCGGTTTACACATCACGCCTACATGTCTCAATAGGGCTTTATACACTGTGGCAAAGGCAGAACCAAATAAAAGGTATGTGTGTGAGAGTGCGTGCGTATGTGTGCATGTGTGTGTGAAATAAGGATAAAAATAGAGAAGCCCAAGACATTTTAATCCAGAGTGGGCTGCCAGTTTTATATCTACCGACTCTTGAAAGTAAGTATATTTTAAAGGATTCCTCCTCCTCCCGCTCCCTCCTCAGCCCTAACATTTCTCAGCAATACTACCTCCTGTCCAGATACAGTGTCAGATTATAATCCAGACACACAATGACTCTAATAGGCCTAACCAGACATTAAATACACCTATCAGACTGATGCCAAAATGATGCGAGACCCTCTAATCAGAACTAGTAAATGTTATCTCGTTAGGAGCTGGCAGACACACACCTTGGCTCCAACGTTTCTTTTACAATCACCTGACACCAGACGTCTCCCCCATTCCCCTCCCCACTTTTGCCCCCTCCACTCCCACCCTCCCCGCCCAGTCTACCCTCAGTACTGGGGCACTGAAAATCCTGCAGCCTCCAAACCCTGGCACCAGTAGGACAACACGCACAAGACCAGTGACAGCAGCGCTGTACCGTTCCTGACAGTGCCAGGTACCAACCACATACAGAGTCCAATACCGGAGCCAGAGGCTGAAGGCACTATTCAACTTAACCTAAGGCACACCGTATGTTTCACTGCTTTAGCTAGCGAGTGACAGTCCTTCCTTCAGCAGTTTCCACTACTGTAGGCATCCTGTTCCAGTTACA
>NW_009726347.1:0-5739 GCF_000703405.1 Apaloderma vittatum | reverse complement strand
ATATAAATATAAATATAAATAACCTCCTTTAATTTAATTTATTTTTCTGGCAAGTGGAACTAGTCAAAGAAGACTGTAGAGCTACAAGCCCTGAAAGATTTTGATAAAGATAAAGCATCTGTTCCATGTCCCTCCTTGGCATTTACAGAACTACATCCTGTGTTCTGAAAGTCTAAAACCTTTCAGAGGAGTTGGGGACTGGCCCAGACTTTATCTACTATTACTTACATGTCAGCAGACAAAGTCAGTGAGAACATCCTGACAAAACTTCCCCTAGAAGGAAAAGAGAAAAGGTGTTAAGCATCAGCTGTAACCAGACAAATCCTTTTGTTTACACTATTCAGCTTTGATTCAGCCTATACAGCTGCTAATTTGATTACAAGGGTCAATGAAACCTCTCTTCATCAGAAAGATCTTTATCATAACTTCAAACCAGTACTTTTATAAACACAGACACTTTCCTGTCCTCACATCTCAGCTTGGAGAGAACAGAGGAGGAAAAGACTCTAAGGGGAGGCTTCATTCTCAACGGGCTATTGTGTCCTCAGCTGCTTTGTTCTTGCCTCCATTCAAATTGCCAACTTAGAGACAAAATGGTAGTAATTTTCTTATGCAGATGAAAATCCAATAGGGAAAAATAGACTTACTTGTCTATTGTTTAGAAGACCTCTGACTTCTAGGGTCTTCAATCACTATCAATTTAAACTAATTTTCAATTCACAAGTCAGGTGAGAATGGCACCACAAGAACTTTGGGAAAAATATTTGCTTTTTGTACAATAGATTTTCAGAACAATGGCTGTTGCTGTTAAAACTAAAATCAAAACTTTTAGGCTGAAATTGACTTCAAATAAAAGAAGTACATACAGTAGAACTTTTTTTGCTTAAAAGTATTCCTTTACAATGAATGAAAGATGAGATAAAAATATATTTTACTCAGAGATCACATGGATGTCACAGTTCAGGCATTTATTTTACCATGTTTCCAACAGCAAGAAAACCTCTGATATCTTATCTTTGATCAGTTCTAAAATAACTAGTAAGAATCTTAATAGACATTTCATATTATAAGATTTTTTTTCTGGCACATTCATCTCATTAGGTCTGAGGTGCTATAATGAGGAGTAAAACCAAAAATAATTCTTAGAAATCAAAACTTTTGCAGCAGTTTGAGGAACTGCATTTTGGAGTTTTTCTCTTTCTTACGCCAAGATGGGCCACCAAATGCCTCTCTCTCCCACAACTCTTCACACCACTTTCCCAAATGGATTTTCCACTTCTTTACCTTTTTGTCCCTACTTAAACATTAATTTTCCTCCCATTTCATTGTGTGCAACCAGAGAGGTGAAATAATTGTGGATGTTCCCCTTTTTTCATTGTGGTAAATAGGAGGAGACTTTTCATGCTGACAACGTACTCTCAAAAAAAGCTGGACTTTACTTGTTTTAGCAGACATTTGCTTTTTAAAACTCTCAGAGGACCTGACCATATGTTCAGCTTGTATTTATACAGACTGGTTAATTTAACCCATTAGAGTCTCATAACTGGCTTGAGAAAGAACGTTTCATGAGTATACCAAGGTTGTAAATGAAATTCTATAAAAGAGAAATTAATTTTTAGTGTTAGCACACTCAAAATCTAGGTTTTCTCTTTAAAATACTTCTCATTTTATGGAAATCACATGAAGTCTCAGGTGAGAAATAAAGAAGAAATCCATATAAACTGTCTTTCAAACACTGAAGAATCTTTCCAGCTTTGATGTTTTGATGATGGAAAATGAAGCCTCAAAGTATTTTTATTGATCTTTTGGTAAATGTTGCTTTTCTCATAATGATATATCTGATTAGTATTTGCAGATGTTCTCAACAGTAGCTTTTCTTGTGCCTTCACCATGCTATTTACATGCTCTGGAGCAGTCATACTCTGGAGAGAAAGTAAAGGAAAGTGCTGATTCCTTCCCAGCTCTGTTAAATGCATTTCTTCAGAGAAGGGGAAGTGATGGTAATAAAGCTGTCCCTATTGTGATAATTTCGAGACAAAGTAAGAACTTTGCCAGCAAAGGATTCTGAAATATCTAGTGATTCCTGAACCTCTCATTTCCATATTTAAAACATTTTAGGCTTCCTTTAGCCAACAGAGAGATGTAAGTACCTGAGCTGGGGAAGGGGAGGCTTATGCGGAACGTCTGAGTCAGGTTCAAAGAAGACTGAATTAAACAGCACAGTTGCTTCCTCTTGCATGGCTGTCACCATCTCAAAAGCAGGACTCTCCACTTGTGAGCTAATGTTGAGGAAGACAAGCTTAACACTATGCTGGATCTGCTTTATCGTGTCAAGGCTGAGGTTTCCCGAAGTATGCAGACCTGGCATTGATTTCTTTCCATATAACAAGTGGAAAGAGAATTAGCTAACACTGAATGCTTTAGAAATCCTGTCCTTCTGTTAGTTTACTTATTCAGGAGAATATGAGTTTGCCATGTGAAATTAAAGATAACGATTACTTGTTACTCATTTCAGTAGCACCTGCAAATACAGTAGGCTCTATTTTTTACTGTTCTTCCTTGAAAGGGTTACAGGATAGAAGGCAAGCAGCTGGAAGACAGTAAGTAGCTTCTCTGACAAGAAAGTGGCTCAGGTAGTAAGAGACTTAAACAATCCCAGTCCTTATAAAAAGCATACTGAAGACAGTTAAAATCTTGATTTTAGGATAAGATTAATAATGAATAAATTATAAAGAGATAAAGTGGAATAAATTTTTATTTTAAAAAGCCTTCTAAATTAAAAAACAGTTCCTATTACTTTCCTCATCCAGAGGGGACATTTAGTGCATGCTGCTGTATTGTATTTTGGACAATAGCTTTGCAGGCTACTTAGATGTTTCCTTTCTAAACAAATGAGACAGTAGCAACCAAAAAAGTATTCTTAACCTCTTCAATGTCTCTCATAAATGTAATGCAGAAAATCTACTTCTTGTAGAACTTCATCTGAAACACTCATCTTCAGGGCTAACGTGTCATTTTCTCACTATGCTAGCAACTAGGTACAAATCTTAGGCACACGTTCAGGTTACATTTCTCTGCTTCTTGCACATTCCTTACTCACTGAGTTAAACCTCAAAGTAGTTCTGCAAGCAGGAAAGCCGCTATCTTTCCAACTTATTGCACAACAAGGATCTGATCCTTAGCCACGCATAAATCGAAGTTCAAATGTTTTAATTACAAGGTTGGTTTGTGTTTTTTTTCCCTAGCCATGGGAGAAAGGAGATGAGACATGCCATCTAGGTAGCATTCATACCACCTAACTCTGAAGAATTGACTCCTTCTACTTCTGTATATGAGGATACACACTCTTTTTGGAACCAGATCAACTCAGAAGCTCTCATTTCCTCACGGGTAGTACAAAGGGTCATGGAAGGTGGAATTTCTGAGAGCTGCATATAGCTTCCTACAATCTGGTAGCTGGAGTATTACCCCAGATCTTTCTTGAAGCTAGAAACTGCCTGGAGTAATTTGCCCCCAGCCACAGACTTGGAAGCACAACATGCAGGATGCTCAGCAGAAAGGCAAAACATGGGAAAACAAAGTCAAACAAAATGATTCACCACCCACAACATGTCCATATGATTCCTGATACGCAAAAATAATGGCATATAGGTGGTCTGATTTGGTCAAGACTGTCCATAGTGCCAGCAATTTTTTCTGAATTCCTTCGAAATCTGAAAGTTATTCAGCTGTTTTCATTTTTCACTTGTTTCAGTACATTGTTATTTTTGTACTTCAAAGGAAAAACTCTTACCATTGCTGATCATTCTGTTCACTGTGACAACTCTTTAATCCCGTAACAGAGAGAGTAGCATGATGCTTCACAATGACAGCTACGGCTGCTAGTTCTAATATCTGCTCCTCTGTCACTTCAGTGCAGTGGGTTATCTCATTACTGGGTTACGCACCACAGTATCCCACAGTATATCTTAAACCTCACTGTATGGCCTAAATGTAACATAAGTGATTCAATAGCTTACTCTAAATCTGCCTTTCTAAATAGAGACCACAGTTGAAATTCTGTTCTGCAAATATGCTCATACAACAGTTGCATGCAAATCTTGACAGCTGCAACTTAAAAAATTTTAATTTTACACACTGATTCTGTCATGACACTTCCTTCAGCAAATGACATTTTAAGGAATCAAGACTCTAGGTACAAGGTTACCACATTTGTGATTTAATCTATTCCCTTCATTCTGGACTTTTGTCTAGTAGTTAACAATAAGTTTTTGTAATTCTTCCTGAAGGAAAATTCATTCTTTTAGATTAGTAGAAATTGCATTTGAAATATAAGCCTGAAATAGAATTAAAATACTCTCACTATTACAATATAATCACATTTAATAATCATGGACCCATGGTAGCAATTTTTACATTTGCCATTGCATGGCAAAAACTTCAGATTATATTACAAGCACAATTGTATTTAATTAAAAATGTTTCATGCTTCTAAACTGCATATTTTTTTCTTTCTACAGCTCCCCCCATAATTCTTAATCTTCTGCAAGTTAACATATAAAGTTGAATTCTGATCATGAGGTCATGTTTTGGTTTTATTCTGCAAAAATAAAATAGCAACAAAAGCTGCTAACACACACTGGGTTTTGTGCCCATATTAATATAGACTTTTGGGTGAATAAAAATTGTCACAAAACATACTCGAAAGACCAGTGTTTCTGTATGTTCGTGCGAACGTCAAACTATGGCATCATTAACATTATGCAGTGTCCAATAATTCTGCTCTCCCCATGGACAAGGACTGTGCAGAAATAATTACTTGGCAATCACATGCACTTCATCACTTCCAAATTAGATTTTAGTAACCCACCGCTTTATTTCCAGAGTAATCAAATTACAATGGAGTTTCCTTCACTTTTTTTTTTTTCCCCCTTTCATTTGATATTTATTGCCACAGATGCAAACTGTGAGTTAAGTACAGTCAAGAGAGAAACACGATTCGGGAAGAAACAGTTGGATAACATGTTTTAAAAAAATAAATGAAAATGACTCCTATAATCTTCTCTATTCCAATGTAAACACATTCAGTAAATCAATAGTATAAAAAAGAATCAAAAAGTGTATCAAGAGAATACTCTAATGAAATTGAGTTTTGGGGAAAAAAACCCATTCTGATAACATAGGAATTCCTTTCTCATATTTAACAGTATTCTTACAACAGAATTCTGCAAAAAAATTCGTTTAGTCACCTTGGAAAAATTTGGGTTACTTCTGCTGCTGTGACATCACCAGAAAAAAATCAAAACAATTTTTTTCTTGCTAATAAAAAATTAGCATATGAGAATTTGAGCTTTTTCTGGACTATGGATGGCTCTGGGTGAGGCAATCAGCTCACATGTATCAGGTCATATCTACTCATCACAGCATTTAACCAAGTGCTTAAATATAAGTACACAAGTCTCCTGCTATTGAATGAAACCAAAGGAAATGCTTACATAAAATTATATTTAAGGGATTTGCTAAAGCAGATTTGAGTACATTTTACGTGCTCAAGTGTTTTGTTGTTTTTTGTTCTTTATCTTCTGGACTGAGCACTTGGTGTTGAGTCAAACCTACTGAAATTAATACCAAGTCTTGCAGATCCTCATGATCCATACAACAAGCAGATGATTACTTTTGTATATTTTGTTCCTCTTTTTATGGCTCCTAAGACAGATTTTTTAATTTTACTTGTTTTAA
>NW_009726346.1:0-319 GCF_000703405.1 Apaloderma vittatum | reverse complement strand
AGACAGAGGCAAAGAAGGCATTCAGTAACTCTGCCTTCTTTCTGTCCTCTGTCTCCAGGGCACCCACCCCATTCACCAGCGGGCCTACATTGCCTCTAGTGTTAGTTTTGTCGTCAATCTATTTGAAGAAGCCAAAGTGGTTATAGTAAAAAGTTAGAAAGTTGACTTTATCTCTCATTCTAAAAAACCAAAGCAGTTAAGTATGGACATTATTACTATTATTCATGTATTATGATACATTATAGGTTTGAGAGGAGCTGACTTTCACCTCTTCAGGAATCTTCTTGGTAGTGTGCCATGGGATAAAGGCCTGGAGGGA
>NW_009726345.1:0-4078 GCF_000703405.1 Apaloderma vittatum | reverse complement strand
ATGTGCGGGCCCGGTTGCGCACCGTGAGAGGCCGGGGCGCGGGCACCTGGGCCGGTTCTCCCTTTTGTGACATCCGCCGGGATTTGCGAAACCGCGTCTCTCCCGGTTTGAATGGAGGTTTTTCTACTTCTGCAAAATCAGCACTTCGGAGTTATTAAGAGTTTAAGAATAAAAGTACTCTACCTACTCGCAGATTTAAATGTACCTGCTTCATCCCTCGGTACCCAGGGGATTTGCAACACTGAACAGCCCAAATTTTGAGTTTCGTTACCTCGCTGAGGGGTTCGATGTTACCGTCTGGGCAACACAGTGTACCGTTACAAGTAGCCAAAGTTAATCCAAACTCGTAGTTTATGATTAATAGCTCCCGTATTGTGCAGAATCAATGTTACCAGAGTCAGTTTCTCCTCATGCTTCATGTTCATTTTTCTTCTTCAGTTCTCAGCTGCCCCAGACGGTTCCGTTCCGAGGAAGCCACTGGCAGAGTTCGCTGCTGGCGTTCAGGGCCTCCCTCCCCATGAGGTGAGTGCAGCCACCATGGAGTTAGGTCCAAGTGTTTTCATCCTTAGGGGAACCCAGATTTGGACACAAAAGTCCAGATTAACTTTAACTGTAGATGTTTGCTTTGACGTCACTCCATGTAAAACTAGTTAAGAACTGTTGGTCTCTTGAGGAGAGTTTAATGGTAACCTGGACAATTACCGCTTCCTGCTTGTGTGTAGCTGTATTTGCTTCCTCAGCCACAGAATGGCTGGAGATGTTTGGATTTATGCTGTGCTTCAGAATTCCCTTTAAGCAACAACGGAAAGCCTGGCTGAACTGAAAATACTTTACTGTGAAGTGATATACTAGGCAGCCCATGTTTAGGTAGATGTTACATTGTGGTACATATGGTTTTTTTGGATGAAACTAGATTCAAAATATCCTGGTAGCTGTTGGGTACCACTGGAGAGACTGTTTCATGCCGTAAAGCTTGTGCGATCTGTCCCACAGGTCCACTGTGAGGGTTGGTCTGTGGTTGTGGAACGTGCCATATGTTACTTTGGACATACTGGATCCCTGTACAACAGGAGAGGAACATTTGCACCTTGAGTTTAGTTCCAAGTGTGGAAATTTTAGAAGCACGTGTGAAACCACTCACTCTCTTCTTTAATGTGAGATGACAGAGTGTTTGCAGATGAACCTGTTAACTGCTTTGCTGCACTCTGAGCTAGTGCAAAACAATTTCAGTTCAATTTTGGTGGAACTTCCTTGGGTCATTCTGATGTTCAGAACAAAATCAGAGGTTGCTTTACTTAGGCAGGTACAGTTCTCTCTGCAGGAAAATCTCACAAGTCATATTTCTGTCACTTGGAAATTACATTACTTGAATAAAGCTGATGGCTGGAACTTTTATGAGGGCCCCAATTAAGCAATGGGAAGGAACAGTCCTTAGAAAAGCGGAAATGAAAGCTGCCGGTGTTAAATGACAAAGTATCTTCTGTCATTCATGTCATGACTTCCCTTGTAGAGCACAACCAAAGAAGAAGAAGAAAGTGGATGTAAAGAGAGAGCAAGCGCAGAAGGATCGTGTGAAAAAGAAGATTAAAAAGTTGGAAAGAGCTGCCCCAGAAATGATTCCAATAGAGGATTTTGTAACACCACTGAAGTACTCAGACAGCAACAGGTAAGTCAGGCTGCCTTTGTCCGTGCACTTGCATTCACGGTAAAAACACTTCTAATTTCTTTCTTTGCAAAACTGCAATTGGTTCAAAACCCAGCCTTGGTACAAAACCTTATCTGCTTCTACCAGTACAAAAATGTGAAAAGCAAGTTTTATTTTCTCCTCCCAGAAGCATTAAAAACAGTAATATGAATGGCCTGTTAGCATGACTACAAAACCTCACAGACAGACATTGCATTGACCTGTATTCTCTGGGTTTGGTGGTGGGTTATTTTTATTTATTCTGGGTTTTTGATGTTGTTTGGTGGGGTTTTTTTAATTTGCTTTTTGAGGTGCTGGCTATTTATCACAGCGTCACCTTGTTCTTTATCAGGGTGCGAAGCCTTCCCCCTCTGTCATTGGAGGAGACTGAAAGAAGAGTTTTACTTCTGAAAAAGTGGTCTTTGTTTAAGCAGAAGCAAGACGAGGCAGAAAAGAAAGCAATTCAGACTCTTGTAGAAGCTCAGCAAGAGGCACTAAAGGAACTGCGCCTTGAATCCGAGGAGTTGTATCAGGCAGCAATCAGACGAGATGAGGGGCTTTTGCCTTTTGAGAGAGATGGACCTAATTACACCCCACCACTTCCTGATTATGATCCTCCTGAAGGAAAATGTGTTGATATCACCAAAGTGTACACGCAGTGATAGAGGAGTGTGTTGGTCATCTGGCATGTGCTACTCAGCAGCCTGAAGGAGGAAAGAATGGAATAAGAATATACAATTCCTTCTGCAAGTTAAAATATTGTAGGTGTGTGACTAACAAAAAAACTTACTAATGAAGTATCTGTTTGGCTTTTTTTTAGCAGCTCTGTAGGTAGTGAGACACCCAACAAAACTACAGTACACTTGTGCCATGTTGCAACAAGACAGAGTAGTATGTCACAAGGTATTTTATCTTTCTGGGTTTATATCTTATCCCTCCATACACTCTTGAGCAGCCCTTTCTTGTTCTGTATAACCCCTAACTTGGAAGATCCCTGTGCTATGAGGGAAGAATGTCACAGTCACCACATTAGAATCTGTACTCTAAGGGAGGTAGCAGCTCACTGTTTACTGCCTTTCTTTGGAGACTTAGGTAAACTACCTTTGCACCGAGAGGGAAAACATGCTGTGGCAAAGCCAAAATTGTTTCTTGCTTTTTGTATTATCATGTAACTACTCTAAGTTTTTAAGGGTTTGCCCTTAAACAGAAAAGATAATTCTTCATTCATTTAAACCTTTATTTTTTGCAGTAATTTTGAATACTGCCATTGATACACAGCACCGTTTGAGAGCAGTTTCGCGAAGGGACAGGGTTGTGCTTTCAAGGTCTGCAACATCATCCCACTGGGTGAGAAGCTCTTAACTCATGACAATCATGAATCTCAGAAATGCCTTCTAAATGCCAGTGGCTGTGATTGCCCTGAACTGGCAGGGAGGAGTCCCAGTTGTTGTTTCCCTGTCAGGCAGGCCTGGGGAGGGTACCTTCCTCCAGAAGCACACAACACCTGCTGGTAGGGTGAGAGCTCCTGTCTAACAAGAGGAGCTAGATCACATATGCACTAATTTGGGAGTTGCTTGCCAAGGTGCCAAGATGAAATCCTGAATATTAAGGCAGCAGTAAGAGACCAGAATCAATTTAAGCACCTCAGTAGTCCCTTTAAAAAATACTGTGTTCAGCTCTCAGTATTTTTGAAAGAGTACTGAAATATTGGCAGGGCAGAGTTACATTTGTGTAATTTCAAGACGACATGGGAAAACAAACCCACCTAGCACAGTTCTGCATTGTCTATTATGTTACTGACTAAACACAGCAAAAAGTCTTGCTAATTTGGTTTGTCTTCATCAAGTGGAAGATACCAGTCAGGTGGTGGGCTCTTCCTGAACTTCCACACCGGAGCGTATTTCTGTTTTTCTGTAACTCGAGCTCTTTCGCTCTTGCATAAAGCTTCCTGAAATACAGGGGGAAAAAAATATTATCACAATGGTGTTGGATGTTCCAGTCTCACAGAGCTTATTTCCTGCTGTGACTATTTGAGATAAAACAAGGAACAGAAACTCATCATGCTCAAACAGAAGTGCCACATGCTAAGTAAGCCAGGATCCCACGTTTTAACTACGTCACGCTTGTGTTTTGCCCCTGACTCCTCCATTATGAGGAGAACTACTGCTGACATGCAGCCCTCCCCACCAGAAGTTGTCCCAGTTCGCTGCGGCCTGTGCCCAGGGGCTCTCCTGTCTCAGCCTGGCCGGGGGGCTGCAGCCAGGAGCGTTTCTGCACACCCCAGGAATACTTTTTGCCGGTAACGTGGCAGCTGTTTGTAGCAGGAAGGGAGTCAAGCGCAGAACACTGGAAACACTCCCTCTGGATGTTCAGACCACCCTGCCCGCCCCCACC
>NW_009726344.1:0-13505 GCF_000703405.1 Apaloderma vittatum | reverse complement strand
AGGGAGGGAGGGCAGAGAAGGCAACAGCTGCTGGTAGTTTTGGCAGCCACCAAGAGCATCCACTGCTTCTGTGCATCCACAAGCACAAAGATGGAGTCCAGTGCAACCTACCTGAAATCAGAAGGGGAAGGATGAAGTTCAAGGAGAAACAGCTAGTCATTTTCAGTGCCTCCTCTGCATCCTTTTCTGAGTGCAATTGTGTTTCAGGTTAAAAACAACCATGATTTGGAATAACCACTGGAAACAGGTGGAATGTCAGGGGAAGACTCTCTTGTAGAGTCCAGCTCAGGTAGGACTGCTGCCTTTTCACCTCAGAGTTGTGAGCTGTGACCCAAGGGTGGTGGGAGCAAGGACTGCATCATGAAGAGGAATTGTGCCTTGCCCTGCAAAAAGCTTCACAGCTTCTTCCCACGGGAGACACCTTTCATGTCCAAGGCCAGGCCTGACCCACAGCAGTTGATGCCACTTGAGCTGGTAGCTATGACAGTGCACGGGCTGTGGTGTGGCTTCCTGGCTGCTATACGGCCACAGGGGCCTTTTGTAGTAGGGTACAATTAGACAACATGTGTTTTCCTTTGCTCAGGTCCATGGCAGATGTCTCCAAACCTGCCCAGCACCTCAGTCACATGTAGTGAACCATATAAGGTTGTAACACTTTCAGAGAAAACCATGAAGTTTTATTTTTTAAAAAAAATCCCAACCATTAAGAATGTGTGTAGAAAAGCATTTGATATTTCAAGTTTTTGAGGTGAAATATGAACAAAATGGTGTATGTTTATGGTTAACTATCTGGTGAGCTAAGGCTGCTTTTTACCTTTCTTGTTTCCCATGCAGCGAGCACAACCAAGTACGTGAGTTCCCCTCTCTCTTTATCTGATCTCCTCCAAAAATAGGTTCTTGCATATTTCATCCACCAGGAAACTTTGAGAGAAAGAAAAGACCTACTTTTCTCTTTTTTTTCTGCCACTTATGCCTGAAGCCATGCAGCATCTGAGCAACTACTGAGCAGCTTTCATACTTTCTCCTACTTTGCAGCGAGTCAACTGGATAGACGTCAGGGCCCTGAGGGCACCCATGGGCCTAACTGCTCCTGACCAGCCTCTCCAGGGGCCACCTGAGGCCAAGAGACTCACTTCAGCCCAGCCTAGGCCACCAGTCTCTGTTCCAGTGATGCCACAGCCATGACGGTTGTATGTTGAGACCTCTTGGTCTTAAGTCACAGCTTTGTCTCTGGTCCTGTCTGCAGTCCTCTCTGCTTTAGCTCCTGAACAGGGGCCGCTGGATGGCCCCTGGCTCTGGTTCATCACTTTCCATCTCAGGGGCTGTTGACGGACCTTGCTATAGCCATCATCTCTGCTCACTGTGGTCAGACACTGTGGTACAGCACCCACTGGTGAGGGCATGGGCTGCACTGGAGTCACCCTCAGGTCCCAGCTCATCCCCCTTGGGAACAGCAGTCCCTTACTGAGAAGCAGTGGAAACCAATTCTGACAATACAATTGTGAAAAAATGATGGTAACAAACAACCTTCACCTTGCAGTATTTCTGTGTGCAAGAAGCAAGTACCACTACTGGCTCTGTGCTAAGTGATGAGAAAACTCCTACAGCCTGGGTCATGTGCATTTTGGTGGCTTTGCGCAAGAGCAAGAAGAAAGGAATGGAGCTTAAATTCTAAGGTATTCCTTTTCTAGAGTCATCTAAATGTCTTTAAAACATCCATTTAACTATCTGTAATTGCATTTATATAGCTTACTAATTATCTGTTTTGTGATAAAGCCTGGTTCTTAGAGCAAATAAAAGGCTAGCAAATGGAATCCTCTCAAGGCTTTCCTCATTTGGCACATGCTCCATCCTCCTGGCTATCCCAGAAAATCCTCTCCGGTTTGCCAGTCTCTCTCTCATACTGGGGGACAAGGCTGGCTCTCCAGCTGTAGGCTTGCAAGTGCCCAGCCGTGGGGAGAAACTGCATCATCCCTTTGGCCTCTGGTTGCCCTCTGGCTGGTGCAGCCCAGCTGCCAAACAAGCCTTAGGTCAGCCAGGCTCAGTATGTCAATGTCTTCTCTGCCTGTGCCCCCTCTCCTCTGAACTCTCTTCAGTTGATCTCATCTTCCCTGAGGGTGCTCAAAAATAACAATGATGCCCACCTCTGGTGTGTCATGAGACGTGATATAGCTGCTGCACAAAGCATTGCCTGATGGATGCTGGGGGACAGTAACAAGCCTGTGATGGTTGGAGTTACCTGCACAGGGAGTAAATTGCTTGTATCTCTATGTGAGCTGGTCACAAAATGGACACAAAGCTCAGAAACAGCTTGCAGAATATTAACAAGACATTCACAATGATGACTGATCTTGTGACATATCATCTTGTTAATTCTTCTTTCCCAAGTGTAGAAATGGTGACATTTCTGTATTTTCTTTAAAAAAATAGTTGCATACCTTATGAACAAGAGGGCTGAAGCCAGATCTCCATATCCTTCTTATATTTTATTATTTGTCAAAATAGACTTTGGTAGAAGCAAGACTGGGACAGAACACATTTATTCTTTATAAATGTTGCCTAAACTGCACCCCTTACATCCCTTTCTTTCATCCTCCCCCTATTTCTTACTCTCTTCTTTTCTTCATTTTCATTTCATTCTGACTCTATCTTTTATTTCTCACAATCACTGCTCCTTCTCCTGGTTAATTTAAGCTTCTGAAATAGCTATGAGAAAGCTTTTTTCCCCAAAGAAAAAACAAAATGCTGACATCAGAAAATAAATCACTTCTAAGAATAACACTATTAATATTTCATACTCAGCAATAGAAGACTTACAAGGGGCAAAAAGAAGTTACCTTTTAAAAAGCTATTAATAGAAGTGTCATTTAAAATTAATCTTATCGAGAAAAAATAAAATTTTTGTATAAACTTATATAGATATAAGAACAGATAACTGCAAAATATCTACTAACTCTAACTGGGAAACAGATATCTGGAGCATTAAATTCTGAGTCTAGTTCTTCCTTCTCCTTACAACATTTTTTTTTTTCTTCAAAAAGAATTTATCAAGCACAAAGCAGATATTCAATTTATCTCTGATTTCCTACAGGTTTCCCCACTGATACTGAGTCAGGGAATACGCAGAGGAACAAATTCAAATTGTGAGGTGAAATGCGGGAAAACAGAGAGAGAGACCCTTTATGAGTGAAATATTAGAACTTCAGTTTTATGTCTGCAAAATCTTGTCTTTTCTGAGCTTTACTGTGCAGGGCTCTCTGAGGTCCTGTGAAGTTCCATACCAGTCTCCATCTGCTGGTCTAAGCTGCGTGGGAATTTTTGTGCCACGATTTTCATCCTTGCACAGATGTTTTGTGTATCTGAAATGGCATGAGTTCCCTCTATTCAGGCACTGGAATTGCTCCCTTAGTCTGGATATTATAAAAAAAAAATCAGTGACAGCCACACAAAACTCCCCATATCAAGGGACTGGTAAAGACCAAGAATTTTTCAGGCTTGTGCCTTCCACATCAGCATATTATTTCAATAGTACCATAAAGTGCAAAAGGAGATGGATGTATTACAGAGTAGGTAAGAGCAGTAGTAAAGTAGTCCAGAGATGCACACAGCCATGAACAGATCCCAGCCTCAGCCTACTGTCCCTTTGTGGAAGAGGAAGGTTGCACTGTTCCTGCAGTAACATGAGCCGTGCCAGCCTGCTAAGCCCTACACAAAATCCTAGAGAAGCGGGTCAAAATGACAAGGAAATGCAAACCTGGTATCTTGTTTATCTGTCCGGGGGTGGGAAAAGATGCCTCTACTGGTTGCAAATTAAAATGTGTTTTAATGCAATGGTACTCTCTGGAGGATTTATTGTATTCACCCATCATTATTGGCTAGCTATGTGTCCTGGCATACACCGTATGTGCTTCAAAAAGCTCAGATACTCGACATTTTCCGCATTCCTAACAGTTAAAACTATCTGATCCCACATGGGACAGCTGGATTTGCAGTGCTATTCATCAGTCACAAGTATTCCTCCTCAGCATTTCATGTAATACTGAGAGGATGAGCTACCACAATTAAATGAGAGAAAATGTTAGCACATATTAAAAAACCAAGCGAAGATGGGGCTTTCTCGCCGGACTCTCATCTGCTTGATTTTGAAATCCCACAACTTCAAAGAGACTGAGTAGGAATGACAAACTGCAAATATCCTTTCATACAAAAGGAAGGGACATACCTATATTTCATAAGCCATTAGAATCCAAATGGTGAATGCCATCAGAAGCAAAGGATGTGTAGTCTGTTAATTACAGATTAAGTTTACTGACACAATACTCTTAACTGGGAATGCTTATCTCACCGACAGAGATTAAAGCTGTCCTTAAAAACATAACTTACTGGATGCCAGTTTTTACTATAATCTGCCCACCAGCTGTGTGACCAAAGGTGTACCTGCCTCCTGTGGCTGCTTGCTGGATGAGTAACATAGGAGTTGATAGAAAATAGAAGAGAAAGTAGAAGAGAAATGGAATTTTCAAGGAATCTGTTAAAAAATGAATTTATCCATGATGCTAAACACCACAGTACCCTGTCCCGTCCCCAGTGTGCCTTTACTCGATTGAACTCTAGGTAGTACATGGAGCCTAATTAAGCTGGTGAATGCATCTTCTCCAAGCAAGTTCACTGCATTTGGTTTAGGCTGTAGAGGGGACTAGACCATCACCTATCAGAAAAAAAAAAACATGACCCACTCTCCCTACAGGTACCACACAGAGAATAGCAAATAAAATCCAACGCCTTTGCTTGTCCCTATACCAGGATCCACTCTTTAATCCTCTTTAAAAGAAATAAATCTCAGCCAGGAAGCAGCTCCAGCCCCCATCCTGCTGCTGGTCCACCTGCAAGCACTGAGCTGGGGCAGGGTAAGGAACATAGAGGGAGTCTTGGACAGGGGCACACATTGCTTTAATGGGCACTGCCAGCAGAAGAGGTGCATGCATAGAAGCGATTATCTGCAAGGGATGAGACCCTTGGTCAGGGAAGCTTCTCTTTCCTTGCCCACCTCAGCGAACCCTAATGGGGCATGGCTACAGGTCAAAAGATGTTATGGAGATTGCTTTTCCCCTGCTTGCACTCCAGTAAACTTTCTTTTCCTTCCTTCCAACTTTGCTTGCAAGTCATTAGGGCTAACTTGGCAGCTGTTTGGCACTTGAAGTGTCGTGATGCACCCTGCGTAGGGGAGGGCTCATCAGTGAAGGCAGCACGCCTTTCACATCACAGAACAGGAACAGAGGCAGCAGAAGTTCATTTTACACTGGAAAAGAAATTCTGGGTACCCGCAACTTCAACTTTGCTTTGGCCAAAATTGTTTCTGTACAGCTGTCAACTCGCTTCCATCCCCCAGGATGCACACTAATAGTAGTGCCTGCAGCTGCCAGTGATGCAAATCTTCCAGTGCCAGAAGTTGCCTCTCAGGATAGAAAACTAGTATTTCTTCTGTTCAAAACACTATGTGACCTCTTTTAATCATTTTGTTTCTACTGCCCTTGCCTTCTCTGAGTGCCTACAACACAGGATGGTAGTAAACAAAGGCACCAGTCTCCTTATAACAAGGCATTGTGCTGACAAGACATTGCATTTATCTTCAGGCTTCACTGGGGTGTTTCAGGGGATGTCCAGCCTCCTCTGTACTGTGCTTTCTTTCTTTTCTTTTAACATGGTTTAGGAATGATCAGTGTCCCTGGGGTGTCTTTTACTCCTTTCCTCACTTTTTTTCTTCGCTTTAGAATGTGCAACCCCCTTTTTTATTCTTTTCTCTTTACTCTTCTTTTTTTTTTGCACTTGTCTCTTGAGAAGATAGAAAAAAAATCAATGGATTTGTGAAGCCTGAGGTCTTTTTCTGAACAATTTTGAGAGGTGAATATGACACAAGCAAAATACTTACTTTCTCAAGTCAAATTGTCTCAATTCTTGCTGATTACTTTTCTGAAGCTACATTTCAATACAACTCTGATCAGATCTGTCATTTTCCATAGCTAACATTTTTGGCCTGTGTGTTATTTTAAGCTTATCATTACCATGGGACTTGAATTCATTTGGAACTCATGAATAATCAGTCTGATTCCTTTCCATTAGAAATTTCTTATTGGAGCAATCACTTATGATGTAAAATACAATTCTTGTGAAGTAACCATCTTTGTAGATATACAATCGTTGACAACGAATATGTAAATTTTTATAGTAAACTAGTATTACTCAAAATAATAAAACACCTTAATATATTCCATGCATAGTTAAGAGATAATCAGAGGGATGGAAGGTACAAGTGGAAATAGGATCATTTTCTTGCTTGTCAGAATTTCCCTTTTTTAGTGAAGTACATTAGAGGGATTTTCTGTTGCATATATATGCATCTTTCTCTGCACAGTGTATTTTTCTGTCATGTATAACGGAACGTGCAATGAGAAATACTGACATAACAGATAAAGACAGAGTCCTTCCCAGCATTAACACATTGGCGGGCAGTTCATCATGTCTGAAGGGAAGATTTAAGAAATCAAAGACCCTTGAAAACTTGTGAAAGAGAGGGTTAAGAAAAAAAACAAATTCTTCTTGGAGCACGGACAATCTTCTCTTCTTCTCTAAACTTTCACTGAGCAAACATATCTATACCTTTATCCTCCTCACAAGTTATAGTTTTTGTAGAAATACTTGTAGGCAGGCTAAAAAAGCCAAGCACAAGTATTCATGCTGCTCTCAAAGGGTGTCAGTATGTCACATTTCCCTGAACAATGATGGACTGTAGAGGGGGAATAGATTTTAAGTAGCTTTGAAAAAATGTGGAACAATTCCTTGTTTTGTATCTCTTTCACGTGATGATAGAAAACAAACACAATAGTTCTGGCTAAATCTGGTGAGACTGGGATTTTTAAAAGAGCCTTTTCCATAGCCACACTTCTACTGATATTTTTTTTAATTCCTTTCTGGAAGACTAGAAGGACTAGAAGACTTTCTGGAAGACTGGAAGTTATCCAAAACTGGGTCTGGAAGTAAATCCTGATATTGGTAGGAGGGGGATGGCAAGGACAAGGACATAGGCAACCTAGTGCTGATTTTGCTACTCTGCTGCTTCAAAGGTGGCAAGCATCTCTGAGCAAAAGTTTCTTTCAAATGTGTACAATCGTCAGGCCATTTAAAAGAAACTCATGACTCCCTCTAACAGTGTTTGATGACTCTGCTTTCAGAGTACTTCTATCATTCCTTCTGCTGGATGGAATAGGAGGCTGCCATTAAGCCATTCATATTTGCTTTAAGTGTCAGCGTGACCCACGGGAAAATAAATCCTGGTGCACCAAATCAGCAATGACTCTGTGCCAGGCAAAGGGTTGCACCTCAGCTGCCCAAAAGTGAAGTGAACTGTTCTCAGCAAACTCGTCGTCTAAATCCCTTTTTGGCCCATGGCAACAAGTCTTCTCTTCCTAAAGTGAGAATTTCTACAGAGTTCACCTCTAAAAGATCCCACCTTAGAAGTGCCAGTTTCTTTCTGTGCACCACAGCGGAAACCTAGCCGGCATCCTGGGTGGGGGCAGCTGCCCTGTGGGAAATACTCCCAGGAGAAGTCAGTCCCACCCCCAGTGACAGTACCCTGGGACCTCCCTTAGCAGGAGGAGACAAAGCTCCTAATAAAGCAAAGAATTTCCTCAGACTCTTTCACAGCTCAGACGCACTGTGAGGAAAGAGACCTTCATCCTCCTAATGAGCAAATGTGTGCAGAGTAAACGCACTCCTTGAAGGGTGTTAATGCTTTCAGCACCACTGGCTAATGAGCCTGAACTTGCACCTTGTACTAGATACTAATCAGATTCCTCTTTCAGTACTCTCTAAAGCAGTGCATTTCGGTCTGCCAGGTGGCAGTGATGCTATTTGAAAATAACTGCACATGGGTCTTCTCATTCAATATTTCTGTCACAGAAGTTGGTAAAGGTTTGGTCCCAGGCAAGACTGGGGTCCATTTTAATATGCATTGCATTCTTAATTTCTTCTAAAGTTATTATCAACTTATTCCATTTACAAAATCAAATAGCGTTTTAATTGAAGACTAAGTATTTCTCATGTAATGTAATTTGATTTTTTCCCTCAAAATTTCAAATTATTTTGGCCCTTTTCTTTCTTTTTTCCTCTTTTTTTTTTTTTTGGTAATCATTTGCATAATCTACAACACTTTCAGGACTGTCTTACTTTGCATAAATCAATTTCTCTTCTTGTTCGCCTCATCACTTTCAAGGGGATTCTTTTCTGCTTTACTGGACTTAAATTAATCCTCTAGAGGAAGCAGTGTCATGACACGGCCAGCATCAAAATCTGCATAATGAAAGCAATTTTTTTCCATTTAAATTGGCACTCAAGAATATCACTGCTCATTAGCAGACTTTAGATCTTTTATTTCATCTTAAGTGAGAAAGACAAGCATTCTTTCCATAATGTGAGTTCCTTGCATAAGAATTTGTTCAGAGACCTTTAAATTTCAGTTCAAGTTAGGTGCCTAAATACCTTTAAAAAACAAGGCTCTGTGATTTGTAGAGTATTATCATCACTAGTAAGACCTTCAAAATTGCCCTGCTTTATCAGCATTTGGTTTCTCTCTGGGGTCAAAACTGACCCGAGAAGATAGTTGAATAATGGATGGATATGGGATAATTTATAATGAAAAGGAAATTTCTTCCTAATTCCAGGCCCTCAGCAAATGCTTTTACTGGTGATGATCTTAAATGAGTCTTAATATGAAATCTGTGCTGAAACTTATAACTGGGAAGAGTATAACAGAAGGAGAGTGTCAGAAAAGCTCTTGGGCTGGAAGGGGGTGAGATGCGAAATCTGTGTTGCATGTTTATCGGAGACTGATCTGATGATCCCAGGCAATCTGTGATCCACACTGACATTTTCCATTCTGTCCTGTCACACTTCCTCACAAAAAAAAATGTTTTACTGGTTTTTGTCAAAAACAACAATCTCTTTCTCTGTACAATGAAAATTATTTTCCCGACTTTGCTTGAAACTCACTGTTTCCATTTGAATATTTTATGGAATCGAGTAGCAATGATATCTGCTTGCCTTTCGTTAAGTTTCCTGAGTTATGAATGAGAAGTTGCTTTTGTCTGCTAAATGCGATGATAAAGAGCATTTAAACATCCAGAAGAAAATGTTATTGCACCTGTCTCTCCTGCATAAATATGTATTTTCCAGTCATTGACCATTTCTTTGTTATCACTATGATGTACAAGGAACACAACAGGATAAACTGAACACAGGGAGCCTCTGGTAAGAAAATATACATTTCATAAACAGCATTGAAGGTTATACTTAATTTGGTAACATTTGTGAAAGACATTTTTTAAATTACTTTCCTAGTTATTATGTATTATTCCAAAATACATACCTTTGATTGTAGAAATTGTCAGTGGAAATGAATAATTTTACTACGATTGTTAAATGTCTTGTCTTACATATTCAGTGCCAAGTAAAAAAATCTGTTTATGCAAAATTTATTTATGCTAAGTCTTGAAAAAGATTTACATGATAGAAAAGTGGAAGACATGGTGATCTTTTTTATTGCAAGACATGTTAAATATAAAGCTTCTGTGTGACATATTTTAAGACACCTTTTTTTTTTTGTCTTCCATCAGTCTTCCCCTGTGACCTGCTGCAAAAAAAAATAGAAGCAAAGCAAGTCCTTTTGACCTTAAATTAACATTATTTTCTAGTTTATTTATCAAATGTTTCTCAAATTAGATATCTCAGCTATTGAGGTGTATAACTGAATAGAATTAATCTTTTTTTTGGAAAATGTATCCTGTTTATCCTAGTATCTTTTGAGAGCTGTATTCGTAAAGGCACCCACATTTTCTGGACTCATGGAGAAGATGCCTGGAGCTGGGGTGAGAGGAGAAGAGCAGGAATAGTGACAGTCTATCACTTGGACACCGGAAGGGTGGAGAGAGGAAGGCTGAGTGTGATTTCTTCACCCTGTGTTGTTTCAGAGCTTATGCTCTAGTTAGTGGACAAAATGGTTAGTGCATGGAAAGGCATGGTGTAACTTGGACCTAAATCTCCCATTTCTTTGGGGACTATATCAAACCCTTGGCAGGAGAGGAGTATCCATGCTGTTGAAAGACAGGGAACTTGCTCAGCCCTTTGGTAAGTGTCAGTAAACCCTCACAGTGCTGAACTGTGGATAGGACCTGCTAGAAAGATGCAGGATTTTGGATATAGCCTTGTGGTCGTCATTTTCTGTCCCAGACCCTTGAGCATCCTCCTGCTGACAGTATTATCACTAGGTGCTCCCTGTTTAGGCTGATGTTCCCTTAGTCCCTAACCCTCTCCAAGTCGTGCACAACCAAAAACACAGGGCTGGTGGTTCCCCTTCACGTCTGCACTTGAAAATATTAAATTTCACTGGCCTAGAACAAAAAATTTGCCTCCTACCAGCTCTTAGATTTTCAGTCAGAAGAAAACAATTTGACCATTCTATGCCATTGATAAGAGAAGATCCTTGGGCCATGCAAGGACAGTATACTGCAAAAGCATAAAAAAAGCCTACTGGAAAAAAAAAAAATCTATGGACTTAGTAGACCTGGAGCTCATAAGGTCAGCATTTAAACTCCTCTGCCCCTCTGAGGCCAGCTGGTCATAGTAGTTGGAAGCTGGAGGATCTTACCACAGAGCAGTTAGCTATTTTTCTTCTATTTGTTTTAGGTTTTCAAACAAAAACAGAGAGCATGATCTTCATCCCAGGAGCTTTCACTCTAATAGGCTCTTAATGAGCTATCAATTACTTATGCAAAAGGAAATAAATACACACATATGCAGACATTACTATTCCTTCGCTTAAGGTTTACTGTGTTTAAATATTGCGGGCTATATCCTCCTCACCCTGGTCACTGGCCTTACATAAATCTTTGTCTGCATTCACTCTGTTACAAGGTCTAGCTAGTAACACTTCAAGGAAGGTTGTATATCTGAGGTTCACGGACTTGTGCTCTATCTCACACAACACTGGCAATTCTCTGGGTAAGTTGATATGTAGCACTTCTCTGCTATCGAGCACTCGCAGTGTATTAATCAATCCTCAAGCCCTCTTGTGAAGCACACTAGCTGTTAATCTTATTTCCAGAGGCACCATCTCCATCTTGACTGTGGATTCTTGAATTACAATGGCTAAAAAGCCTTTCAGTCCATTCACAAGGGGACCAGAAGCTAAACTTCTTTTCCAGCCAGCCTTTGTCATCCACACAGTGAGGACTGATCATTGTCATGAGCTTGACCTCATAATGAAATCAGTGACCTTGAAGGTGGCACAGGCAATACAAATCCTCTTGTTCACCCCAAGTTTAGAAGCCATTTGCCTGACTCCTTTGATCAGCTTCCTCATGAATGAGGAGCCCTCAGCAAGACCTGCCTGAACCACTTAAGTCACTCCCTCCCATATGGTGCAGGGGAAGCATTTGTGTGGCCCAGGAGTATCAGGACACAGATTGCTAAACTCAGTGCTCAGGCTGCTATGGCTCCCTTTCTTCCCTCAGGGTCCTCTCCCACATTTCTTCACATATTCCACTCCCTATTAACCCTGTAGTTGTCCCTGGGGTAGCCTCTGGCCCAGGCAACAACAGCATCCTCCCACCCATTGCCTTCCCTTTGCCATCTTCTGTACTGCCACTTTTCGGTTCTCCCCATGCCCAGGCTGCCTGAGCACAACAGCTTGCAGAGGTAGTGGGAGTTAAAAAAAAAAACAAAACCATCCAAACAGAAAGTGTAGAACTGTATAGAAAGACTACTTTTTTATTTTAAAAAATGCATTGTTTTTTCCTGCTTGTGTGTGTATGTGACTAGACCATGTCAAACAAGCTTAATGTCCTGGAATTGGCCAGGCTGCTAAGAGTTAAGATATTTATGAACTTGTTAAGAGATGGAAACATTATGCACTGTTCACAGTGCTTAATTTTAACTGCCACTCTAGAGAGAATCTTTGATTACACTGTCAGTTTGTTCTCATTGAATGTTAGTTGTTGTATTTATTTTCTTTACGGTGCTATTTCTGTGGTATAAAAGATATTTTTCCTAATTGCCTGGAAATGTAGGATTTTAATTAGCCATTTTTTTCATGCAGGGGATTTCAGCTGCTGAAATCCTGGGCCAGTATAGGGTTAAGTGTCAGTCTAAAAGATTAATGACTTAACTGCAAACATGTTATCACAGATACAAAAAAAAGAAATCCCATTCTCAGAAAGCCACAACCATGTGCCATTGAGGAAGAGGACTGCACAAACCAATAACAACTGATTACTCCTGCACTGGCAAACGGCTGCGATAAGACAAAAATCATTACAAGGATCAAAGTCGCTGAGCTCCTTGGCCAGTGCTGATACTGTGGAGCTGAAATATGAGGTGTACTGCCTACCCAGGGGTGACTTTCTCCAGAGGCACTCAGAGCCTGTGCCCTCAGCTGATTTCTCAGTACAGCAAAGCAGGGATATCTGCTTTCATGCTACGTTTTTGTGAGTGAGAATACCCTGTCCTGCTTCATCAGGAAACCAATTCAAAGCCCTGGTTTGGATTCTCACTGCCGGGATGGACACAACGTGGACCTTGAGATTCAGAGCCCCAGCCAGGCACATACTGAAGGACTAAATGTAACAAAATTACAGCAGTCCTAAATTAAGCTTTTTTCTTTTTCTTTTTTTTTTCATTTCTCCTCCTTCCTTAAAAGGAAACCCCACCACCCTTTTCCCTTTCCTTGTATCATTTAACACATAGCTGGCTACAAGTATCACAAGATGCAGTAAAGGATGCACTCACTGACTTTGACAGTGGCATTCAGAGAACATGCAGGAGCAAAAATGGAGAGAAATCTCTCCTGGAGCACAGATATTTAGGAGTTAGGAGAACAGTGAACTGAATATTACATAAGCATTTGGCCGCATGTGTTTTAAGGCTTGCTTGCCCACAGATAAGAAAATTAATCTGATGTTTAGATTAGGTTCGTGTCTACACACTGCAAGTATGGATTTAGTGGCTTTTTGGCCAGAAATGAAATCTAAGATGCTCAAAACCACAACCTTTAAAATGTTCTCTCTTTTCCAGGACTAAATCTTTAACTTGTTAACTGTTAAACAGACAAAACTTTGTCTTGCTGAGGACAGAAAAATATCACTCCTTCACCCACAGGAAAATGTATCTGATGACTTCTCCAAAACTGCTGCCTCACTGTGAACATTGACCTGCTCAGGAAAAAAAGTGTATAAAAATAAGTCCTTCGAGGCAAGAACTGCATCATCTTACATTACACTTTCATTTCTCAGTGCAAGACTGCTCTGTAATTTTGCAAATGCAGCTCTCAGCAGTAGGAGCCATCTTTATTCTGGCAGGCTGAGGGTCGTACAAAAGTCCTGACCCACAAGGAAGACACTGTACATCAAGTCACAGAATCACAGACTGTTAGGGATTGGAGGGGACCTCAAAAGATC
>NW_009726343.1:391-1384 GCF_000703405.1 Apaloderma vittatum | reverse complement strand
CTGCATGCCCCCGTCCCCATGGTGGGTGGGTGGGAAGGGGCTCACACCAGGGAGCTAATGCCAAAGCACTGAGCGGCGATGCTGTCCCTGACTCCATCCCCGATGCCATCCCTGATCCTTTCCCCTGATCCCATCTCCGATAATGTCCCTCATCCCATCTCCGGTGCCATCCCTGATGCCGTCCCCAATCCCATCCCTGATCTCATCCCCGATGCCATCCCCGCATGGATCAGCTGATGGTTAATCCTGACTCCCACCAGGACCTGCTGATGGGAGATGCACCGTGCTGAATGGTGGGTGCTGGCTCTGTGATGCTGCCCCAAGTTGTCCCCTGGGCTCTTGGGGTGATGTCCCCCCTCCCTGGGATCTCAGCATGGCCTGAGAGCCCCTGGCAGCGATGGGTGTTGAGTGTCACAGGACTGGTCTGCACCCACAGATGGATGAGGAGACTGTGCCATGGGGTGGGAGTGAGGGTGGGGGACCAGGGTGTCTGTCCTCTGTCCCACTGTCCCATCTGCACATGGCTGAGCTGTAAAGCCCTCAGCATCACCCTCCGCTGCCTCTTCCTCTGCTCAGAGGGCAGATGGCTGGTGGCACAGCCCCAAGTGTGGGTGGGATCCGGGGCTGGGTGACAGCAGGGCTGGGTGAGGGTGCTGGGGAGATTCCTACTCCACGCAGGGACCCTTCACCCCCTTCCCCAGCCCAGGTCTGGGGTCAGCCGGTGCTGCTGGGTGCATTGGGGCACCCACCCCCAGCGCCCACACTGCCTCCGGGGCAGACACACACCCGTGGGCCCCAGGGCTGCGAGTCCCTGTGCGCCCAGGCGTGATGTCACCCGTTGCCATGGCAATGCTGCTGCATCACTGCGTCGCAGCGCACCCCAACCTCGGGGATTTCCGCGGGGGCTGCATGGCGTGGGCGGAAGGACGAGGCATGGGCACCTCGGGAGAGCGTGGGGTGCGAGGATGCTGCTGTGTACCCCCACATGGGTGG
>NW_009726343.1:0-261 GCF_000703405.1 Apaloderma vittatum | reverse complement strand
CATGCCCTTGGCGGCGTGCCGGTCGGATCCGTGGCGCTTTCTGTGGCTTGGTCGATGGCACACGGGTGGGCACCGGGGCTGTGCCAGAGCCGGCCGGTGCCCACCACGCCGTGAGGATGGCGAGAGCCAGCGTTCCTGCCCACTGCCCTTTGCCCTCTTGCTCCATCTGCGAGCAAACAGCTTTCACAAGAAATATTCCCAGCCGGAAAAATAAACAGTGCGAGGCCACGGGCTGCTCCCCATGCTTGGGATTGTAGGGAA
>NW_009726342.1:0-301 GCF_000703405.1 Apaloderma vittatum | reverse complement strand
CCTGGGTGACCTCCTGTAGGTGATCCTGCTCTGGCAGGGGGCCTGGACTAGACGATCTCTAGAGGTGCCTTCCAACCCCTGACATTCTGTGATTCTAACTGTGCTCTCGATGCATCTATAGAGCAGTTCGCACTTCTCGAAGTACTGTTTTCAAGTTAAGTTACAAGCCACTTAATGTTGCGCCACAGTAACCATTGTTAAGTCTCCCAGGAGGAGCTGAGTCCAACAAAGAGCAAAGCACTTTTTTGGGGGGGAATTTCTACAACGGAAAGCCACACTCCTGATCTCCCCCCGGCCCCCA
>NW_009726341.1:0-8623 GCF_000703405.1 Apaloderma vittatum | reverse complement strand
CAATTTTCCACATTTAAGAGAGCCGATGCTTTGGAGTCTTCCGCATTTAAGCAATCAAGAGGCAAATCCGCATTTAAGCGTCCTGAATTTAAGCGATTAATGAGGGTCCCTGTTCGGGCGCCAGATGAAGAGGGTCCCTTTCGGAGAGCCGACCGAGTAACGACAATCCCACCGATACGATTCCATGCCGTCCTCAATTTATTGCTCAAATTAGCCCAATATATATACAGTTAGGCAGTGTACACACACACCAGGTGCAAGCTATAACAGGCTTTGTTTTCTGTTAATGTTATCAAGCCATGGGGGTGTTAGATGCCCTTGCTGTGGTTAGAATATCCTATCATACATCCTTGCATACCCAGCACAGTTCTCACAAAAACCAGTTTACTCCCTCTTCAAGAAAAACTTCAAAGACAGAGCACAAGCTGGATTGTCCAAACCTTAAAGAGGTATATTGATTTCTTGTTCCACAAGAAATTCTACTACAGTGGATCTATGAAGGTACGGTTAAGAACAGCTATAGCTTTGTTACCTGAGCAAGCAAGATTTCAAACGGACTTCAAAGAGCTCTTACTGGACACCACAGCAAACCACAAACCTCTCTTTAATGCTGTTATGCCCAAGCTAGATGGCAGGTCAAACATAAAACATCCGACTACTTGGAAGAAGAGACATGATTCTGTAATCAGAAGTGAGTATCAACCTCATTACCTTGGTTCTGCTCTCAACTGTCTCAGTGTGGTGCTGGAGATATTTCCATATAGGTTCACTGTATATTATATAAGTTTACATTAACGGACCAGAAATCAGAAACCTCATTCATCAATCACAGATCCATTGTAACTAAATCACTGACCATATAAGGAAAATTATATCTACTTATAAGCATTATTTCTTTGTAAGGTTTTAGAAACTATTTTAGGTAATTAAAGGCATCTAAAAAAAAAAAGCAGACAAAATTTGTCTGTGGGAATCACCTATGCTGAATATGTTATATTTCAGAAGTTAGCAGATGCTTTGGTTGATCATTCTATAACATATCTGTTACTAATAATTTATTAAGAATCAAGCTTTAGTTAAATGGTGCTATCGGTTGTTAATAGTCTGTGGAGCAATAACCATGAGAGTGAGCAGGTGATGATTACAACACTTAGCAATTCAGGAGAATAAAAGCACAGTTACTGTAATTGTTATAAAAATTATTTCTTTAGAAATGTTATGCTAATTATGGTTCAAAATAAGCATCTGGTTGAAGTTAACTATATGTAGCTGTAAGAGCTTTCTATTACATAAAAAAATCATTTAAAGAACCCTTAACTATGGCATAAAAGATGCTGAGCTCAGACCAGCTTTCAAATCCACATCTGCAACAAGTTATCACTGCTATTGGTTTTGAAACATCGCAGACAAAACAAACCTTACGATAGGCTCTTACTGAGTTAAATACCAAGAAGCATCATGATTCTTTTATTTTCTTTTTTTTTCCTTCTAAATATGTATTATTAATGAATTAAATTTACCCTCTGTATTCATATACATTATGTTTTGGTTTATTGTTGGGTTTTTGTTGTTGTTTTTTTTTTTCTAAATTTGCAGATTTTCAAGTTATATTTGCAACGTGCTGGACAACTATAGATATTATTCGTGTTAATTACCTTTACATTTATAAAATATCAGAAATAAAAAATAACAACTTTCCTCACAGAACCATTTGGAAAGGTAATCTACCAGCCTCTATAGTCTGAATTAAATGTCAGTTTTCTCAGCTTTCACATTGCACGTGCAAGAACATGGGAAGCTGTATAAGCTGTGCAAGAGTTCAGCTGTAGACAAAGATCTCGGAACAAAAAAGTCCTACCTTACTTTCTGAAATTCGGAGTACTGCTGTTAAATATTTTCCAAAGAGTACAAGTGTCTACCTCCAAATCTATTAGTAACTAGACAGCCTTCCCTGTTCTGGGAAAGGGATCCCAAAGGAGATGTTCGAATCTACACAATTCAGGAATCTGTTTATCTGTTACTATCAACCAGCTGTGTGTGTTCAGGTGAATGAAGTCTGCTAGGGCAGACCTTTCAGACAGAAACTTGACTGTATTAGAAGGCAAAAGCTGTAAATAATTGCAGCTTCATGATGCGTTTGTTGATGGTAGGAATCATATTATGAAAATAACGATGCTGCTTACTGTGGGTGAGAACAACAAATTGCCTTTATTCACCTCTGGAATAAAGCACTTTATTTTCTATTCTTCTACTCTCACTCCTGTAACTGTCCTAAATTTGTTATGGAGGCGAAATTTAATCCATTAGAAGAGCTGTTTTTGTTGCAACCAGAAAAGAGATCAAATGGAAGCCTACAGTCTTGTTTTCCTTCGTATTGATCAAGAGCAAATTAACACTACCATGTTGGTGATTTTAATTTACAAACAGAACACAGTCAGGTCCCCACTTGTGCTTTCCTAACATGCATATACAACTGCAGAAACTCTAACTGCTTAATTTATTAGGAACAGTAGTATTTCTGTTTATATAAAAATCTGTTTTAAAAGGAGATTTCCCTGCAATTTCAACAACTTGTTTAATCTGAATGCAAAGGTTTATGAAATTCAGAGCTATCACCCCCCAAAAAGTTCCAAAATAAAATCATTACATTTAGTTTTGAACTAAGAAATAAGAACTATTATGTTGTCAGGGATCTTCTGGTTTAACCTTTTCAACCTCCCTTCCAAAGGCCCAGGGCTGCTACCTGTTTCATATTTCCTTATGCTTTTTCTTACTTGTTCTAGAAACTTCTAGTGATGGAATATGGAATTCTTCGCTTGTGAAAGCATTCTACAAAATTCAGACCTCAAATATTTTTTGTTCAATCTCTTATTTGGGAAGCTGTTTCTAATTTTAATAATACTTATTATTTTTGCCTTCTTATTTCTAGATATTAGTAGCATAATGAATAATAACTTCTTTTAATGTTTTAAAGTAGTACAGAAATTTGAAAGTCTAAATTAGACATTTATTGTCGATGTTGTCTACCAAACATTTTTACTGAGTAGTTATATATACAGTAGTCATGAAAGAGAAAATATTGAAGTTTCTTTGAAATCCACAAATACACGTGTAAATATACTTATGCAACTTTAATTTCAATGTTCACACTTGAATGTAAAATTAAATTACTATATATTTCATCTAGGTCCTATTGTTGCAGTTTTGTTTCCAGAAAGACTATTTTATACATGCATGTATCTACCAGGCTTCCTGAAATTAATGTAACCCGCCAATGGAAACAAAACATCTCCACACAACTAGATCAGTCCTGTTGAAAAAGAAAACCTCTGACAATTAAAAATATGTTATTTTATTATGACATAGCATTTGACATATTCTCAGTATAATGCAATGTATTAACATCACTCTTGTGATTCCAAACATCAGTCAGGTACTTTGTTTTTAAGTGTGTGTATGTTTCACCCTATATCAAACATGTTTATAATTATACAGATTTAATAGATATGATATAAGTGTTCTGTAGGTAATTTATCACGTGTTCCTTAGCAGTAATAATAAACCATCCATCAAACTGCAATATCATTTTGCTCAGGGAGTAATTAGAATATATTCTTAAGGCAATAATTTACTGAGACAGTATTCTATGTTATACTGAGTTAATGCTGACGCTGTTTAACATGCTTCAGACTTCGCAGGTGCTGTTACATGCATTCCTCCTCTACTTGTCAGTAAACATAACTGCACCTTGGTTAAACAATCTATTAAACATAGTTTTTGCATTCAAATTCAGATAGTTTTAATTGTAGCTTTAAGATGACGCCCCCAAAGCAATGAACATGCAATTGGCTAATGGCAGTGATTCTGCTAAATTGTCAGGACTTTGTACTTAGCATGATCTTGTAGAGCTCATGTACCCGTGAGACACAATTAAAAAGTTTTCCTGTCAAAGTTTATTGATGAGAAACTGTGGAGTGCTAGGTCTAGTCAGGATGAAGTTAATTTTCTTGACAGCAGCCCGTATGGGGTGCTTTGGTCACCAAACTAAAACAGACCGCATGGACTGCTCTGAAGAAAAGTGACGCCTTTGTGATCAAACCTTGTACAAGTGGCCTTAAATGGAAGTCATGTGATTCTTATTTATAAAGGAGATAACACTCCTCTTATGCTAAAAACTTTGTTCTTCTCTCCAAAAGTTGGATATCCTTCTCCAGCTGCATGGTTTATGGTTTACTTTTCACCAAGTTGTTTTCATCCAGCCAGTTTGTAGCATTTTACTTTGTTTCATTTTTCAACAGAGAAACATCCAGTCATTTCACTGAATAGAGAAATTTCCTTAGTTACATAAATAAATAAATTTAAAAATCCATTAAAAAATTTGTTTTCATCCCTGCCACCACTCAGGGTGAAATTTTCAAAGACATTCAGTATTTGCCCAGCGCTACTGCCTGTAAAATTGGTGGATCTGAAAAGAAAGAATTTTCCATTGCTGACTGCTTCTGCAAAATCCTTCTTATAGATGTAGATGAAAACCAAGAAGAAAGACTGCACAGTTTGCACAAAGCACTGTGTCATTATTCCGGGTGTAATTAACTTTCCTGTTTAAGAAACAAGTTCTTTCGAAATGACCTGTTACTAACTTGACTTTGCAGACTTGTGATGTGCCAGGCCTTGCTCGTGAGCCCATAGGAGAATGAAGAACTCTGTGGGATGGGGCTGTGATGCTTCTTTTTTTTCTGAATCATGACACATGCTAAGAGTTCTCTCCTTCTGCCCTGTTTCACTGCTAAAAAGCCCCCTTCACACTGATCTGTGTTTTGTTAAACACTTAGGCAAGTCTAAGAGTTTAGTCTTCTGTAGGTGGCTGTGAAAACAAGGACGTTCCTTCTTGAGGAGAAAATTTAGGGCATTTATCTACTGGACAGCGTCAAAATGCCTTTAACCTACCAATACCGACTTTCTTTGTACTGCTCAGATACCACAAACTGTCTTTCACGTCCTGTAGAGTATTTATGGAAAATACATAAGTGAGACCATTCCAAAAGGTTTCTACTGTATCTTCTGAGTTTGACTACTCTAATAAAAAGCAAGATAAAACACGTGAGAGAAGAACCTGTAGAGTAATTACCTGTGATTTAGCACTTTCTGATGCCACAATTTGACCTTTAGTAAAAGTTATTAGGTTTCCGGAAGGACAAATAGCTTTTTTTCTCAAAGCTGAATAGTGAGTTATTTTCTCTAGTTTCTTTCATTTGTCTTCATACCTCTAGCATTTTTCCTGAGTCTATGCTAAGTAATGTGGTCATACTAAATGACTAAAGTAGATTTGCTAAACTGTGTTACTAGACTGAGGCTTGCAAAACGTTACTCTGACAACTAAGAAAAATAGTGTATACCTGCCTCTGCACCAGATGCTTTCCGATGTTTGAATCAGTCTCATTTGTCATTAATCCAGTTGACAGAACTGGTGTTTACATTGTCTGAAATGCTCTGGGATCCCATGGCAGAATTATGTTCTCTACCCATGAAAATTTGTGTATGCTGGCTTGTTTTGTATTGAGAATACACATCATTTTTCTGCTGTGATCAGACCACAATACTGATACTGAATGACACTTCACTGCAAAACAAGAGCCCTTGGATCCAATTATACTAAATCTTGAATAAGAAGAAAAGTTGCACAGGCTGAAAACACCCCCCCCCCCCCCCACCCCGCAATCTTTAGGAAACTATAATAATGCTTCTTTGCCTATATATTTGAGGCCTAGTGAGCCCCTCTTGAAGCCAGTAAAAAATCTTTGCTCCTATGGTAACCTAAACCTCCATGCCTTAAAAAAATTAAAAATTTGGAGATATTTTTCAGTAGATTGTCCAGTTGCTCAAAATCAGCTGTAATTTGTCACAAGAGATGGCTAAGTCTGTCTCCTAGAAAAAAAAAAAATGATACTGGTAAAGAAATTTTCTGTGAGCTACATAATTACAATATTCCAGCTTCTGCTACTACTGCCAAACCTTGATGAGAACCTGAGAAAGAGAAAGCAAGAGAAGGAAATGGGCCAGGGAGACCCAGGAGAGCCTCCTGCTTGCCCCTTTTGTAGTGTTTGCAAAATATACTGGGAATTTTCTAGTCTACTTCATTATTTCTGTGAATCCAACATGTTTCCCTAATCTATGCAAGTAGCCTCAAAAGTTCCCCTTTCCTTAACACGAGAATCCCAAGTTTTATTTTCCTCCATGTTTTTTCCATGTTCCCTCTGTGGTACAGCCTTACTGGTATTCACCAAAACAAGAGTTCTGGTGAACAAAGATCTGGACTTCTGTCAGTAGTTATTGATAATTCTACTTCTTATTATTAAAGTCAGTGCAGTACCAATATTTAGTACTATGGCAACAAAAATTCTGCTTCTTCAGATTTCATGTTGGATTCTGTGATTTTTCCTAATAGCACAAAAAGCAGTACAACAGAATATACATATAATACGTGTAATATATATATTAGATTAATTATATACAATATATACATGCTATATCTGTGTTTTATATAAACTGAATTCAGAGAGAACATTGCTACTTAAAAAGATTGACAACTTGGAAAGAAGGGACAAAAGTTTTCTCACAGGGGAGAGCAGCTGCAGTGCAGGAAGAATGAGTGATGATATAGAAATCGATAAGAGGACTCATGTTACTTGTTTTTTCCCCAAAGCAGGATACTCCTTTGGAGACAAGGTAGATTTCCAGCAGGATATCTCACTTACTTGAATGCTGAGTTATTCAGACTTACTTACAGCAACTCCAACTCCATGTCTTTATATCAGCCAGAAACAACTTGGCTGACAGTAGAAGAATAATTACTTCAAGATAGCAATATTTCTAAGCCATGGTGCCAGATTTTAGCAAAAGACAGAAGACAGTGTCAAAGGAAATTATACTCCTGCCAACGACTGCTTTGTATTTTGCCATCAGAAACAGCCCTTGGGAATCAATGTGTTTGAAGGACTGACATCCAATTCTGATGGTGTGCATAGAAATAATGGTGAAAGTGTAAGTTATGGAAGGATTTTCATCAACAAGTGGGTTTTCTTCTGTGGAGGAAGCATGAAAGTTGACCCTGCAGTCGTTATGCATACATCTTTCATAAAAAAGACATAGCTATCCATGGCAGGATTCTAGTCATGTGAGCTGTCCCATAATGTCTCAGTAACTGTGATGAGATCGTGGCCCTGTGACCTCACACATTTCTCCAGGTCTTCCTGTTTGTTTCCCATGCTACATGCGTTTATGTATAAGCATTTCAGGAACGGAGCTGAATGTGTAGTTTTCACCTTTGAGGAGTGGTAGGCTTTCTGGTTCTCAAAATTACTAGCATACTGCCCCACAAGTATGGAGTTACTACACACAGTTTCCTCTCTAGCAAGTACCAAGGGGAAGTCATGTATGACCAGTCGGGTAGCCTTCTACGATAGCATGACTGGATGAGTAGCTGAGGGGAGGGCAGTTGATGCTGTCTACCTTGACTTCAGCAAGACTTTTGACACTGTCTTCTGCACCATCCTCATAGGCAAGGTCACAAGCAGTGTTCCCTAGTCGTCAGTACTGGGCCCAGTTCAATATATTCACTGAACTGCATGAAGCTGTAGAGTATACGCTCTGGCAGGGGGACTGGACTAGATGATCTCCAGAGGTCCCTTCCAACCCCTGACATTCTGTGATTCTGTGATTAGAAGTTTGAATAGTGCAATATTTACTCTGTAGTATGCTTAGATACCACTGTTCTTCACTGTACTAGGAAGAACAATCATATTTTTCTTTCTCTCTGAAGAACTGTTTAAGTCAGAAGAAGACCAAAAATTGTTTTAATTTCACCACTTGTACCTTGTGTCATCATCTATATCTCTGAGAATCTTCCCAGATAATTTAAAGGCCATTTTAGAAAAAGGAAAAAGAAAAGAAGGTTAAAAAAAATAAAAAAGATACTTAAAGTTCAAGAAAATAGAGAACAGTTACTCTGGATGAATCACTGAGCCTGTTATGTATTTGATATATTGCCATTCGTTTCAGTGAATGGAATAAATCTCATTTGCACCTTCTCTCTTCCCTATGGCTATAGCTAATTTATCCTCTCCCCCTCAACACTGCTCTGACAAAACATAAAATTAAACAGCTATGCGTGCCAGAGTTTCGTGTACTGTGGAAGAGTTGCTGCTGAGCTTTGCATATTCCATGACTTGCTCTAGTATCATTATTTAGAGAGGGTGAAGAGGGTGATGCATTAGAGGAAGAGAAGCTGCTAACCACTATTACTTAGACATCAGTCACTTTTATCACACAGTGATATTAATATCAGTTGCTCAGCACAAGACCATGGAACCAGCTGCATAAATATGCCTTGCTTCAAATGCTACTTGAACTTACTTATCAATGATTTTTCCCTTTATAAGCAACGTGATCTGTTACACCCTTCACTTCAACTTGTGCTGTAATATATCCTTTACTGTTTTCATTCAATTAGCATGCGACTAAACCGGATTTTTCCCTAATTTTCATGGGTTTTAGATTATGCCCATACAAAACAATTCTACCCCACATGCATTTACCAGTGTCCTGGGTTTGAGCTAAAACCCAG
>NW_009726340.1:337-2290 GCF_000703405.1 Apaloderma vittatum | reverse complement strand
ATATAACTAACATTTGGGAGAGTGATTTTTCTCCTTGTATTTTTTTAAAAGTGGTTTGTTTGGTTTTTTTCTATCTATAAATACTTGTACAGTTGGAATATTAATATATAACTCTGGTGGTAAAGCTCAGTGCCAGGTGATGCTCACTTAAGAGACGTGTATTTTGTATTTAAGGGACTTTTCATTTTGTATCATATGCAACTGCAACAGATTGTTTGACCTGGATTGGGGCTGCTTTTCCCATCTGTGTAATTAATAAAGTACTAACGGTATCTGCTGGCTGATGAGGAATCCTTTCATGCTTTGCAATTTCGCAACGCGGGAGCACCCCTGAGCTGAGCGACACGCATTCTTGGGAGGCTGCGGAGCCACGAGGGCAGCAAGGGGCTGGACTGAGAGCCCGGGGAGGGGCAGGAGGAACCGGTAACGCTGAGCATCTCCTCTCACAGCCCACGCATGGGGAAAGAGAGCTACAACCTCAGCAGCACTGACATCGCGGGGCCCCCAACCCAGGGGTGAGGATGATGAGGAAGAACCACTTTGCGATGGTGACTTCCCAGGAGCAGGCGAGTACACTGCAAGAGGGAGGATCGTACTGTTTCCAGAGGAGTTGTGTACAGTTTGAGCACTGAAAACTCTGCGGAGGTGCTCAGCCCTGTGGGAGGACACTGGGTGGTCTTGGAAGGGAGGCCAGTGCCATGGGTGCACCAGAGGGGCCACAGCCTCAGGCACCAGCAGACAGTTTTCTGAGTAGCTAATGCAAGTGGTAATGTTGTGACTCGATTCTAAAGGATCCTAACAGAGAGCTGTACCATCGGTAGTCCCTGAATAGGCAGAGCAGATAGAACTGCTGACGAACTCCAGTAAAGACAAATGTACTGGAGACTGTAGGATTATGCTGGGGAGAGGTATCAGCAGCTTGGCACACACCAGTAGGTCTTTCCTCTAACAAATGCAGAGGTCTTTCTGCATTAGAAAATTACTGCAAAACGGCAACGGGAGGCTCATTTCTGTTTAATTATAGATAAAAGGAGAACAAATGGTGGCTTATTAGCAAGTCAGGTAGAAAATGTACCGTATTTATAGTGCAAACAGAACAATTATGGAAAGGAAGATGTACAGTTGTCTTTCATTACAGGTACTTTAAAATGTGCATCTGGAGAAAATCAATGATTTATTTTTTCTCCTTCCAAAGAGAAGCCAAAGCACTCACAGATTCTGAAGAGAAATTAATGGTTTGTTGGTTTTTTTTTTTCCCCTCCTTCTGAAGGGAAGCTGAAGCATTCACCGCTGGCTGCGCAGTCCTGCTCCCACCACCTGTGTGATGCCTGTGCAGCCTGTCGGCTCCTGCACCTCTGGGGTTCTGGGGTCACTCTCTCAGACTCAAGCAAAAGGACCTCTAGTGGCCCCTGACTAACAACCCCTAACTGATGTTAGTGCTCTCCTGCTTTGTGAGATTCATACTCGAGGTTTGGAGGAACAAAGCATCTCCTCGTAAAACCTACTTCTCCCCAAAACCTTCCCTAGAACTCACAGCCCTGCCTTCACTTGCAAAAGCAGTGTTTGCAGTAACAATCAATGTTTAGCAAACATCATTAGAAGTAACTTGCCGACGAGCACAAATAATTATCAGATTATTGCCTGACGGACAGCCCAGCAGGGAAATTAGGAGCTGTATTTCCTCCGTGTTACACCGGGGAACAGGAGGACCAGGGGACAAAAGGAGCTGTTTAAGAGGCCCCACCAAGGGGGGGGTGAGGAGGCAGACCCCCGGAGACCGCCCTGTTGTTGCTCAGTGGTCCTTGTGCCGGGGACAGAAGCCGCTGCCAAGGGCGGGACGTGGCCAAGCGGGGCTCGGGCATTCCCTCCCGAGCGCTTCTGCAGACCCCGGGCTCCCGCAGGGGAACCCCCAGATATTGGGTGTTTCAACCGCTTCGCCCAGGTGTTGGCATT
>NW_009726340.1:0-236 GCF_000703405.1 Apaloderma vittatum | reverse complement strand
CGGCGGGGCCACGGCTCGGAGCAGGGGGGCAAAGTCAACCCGGGGAGGTTTGGGGCGCTGCGGGGAGCGGGCTGTGCAAATGAGGACATCTGCCTGAACGGCGCCCCAGGATTTTCAGTCAGCCGTGACCACCTCCCTCTCTTTGCCTGTCCCCGATCAAATTAAACCAAACAACCCCCAGCAGAGCGTTTGAGACGGGAATCGCGTCTGAGACTAATTAAAACCTGACGGTCGCC
>NW_009726339.1:491-701 GCF_000703405.1 Apaloderma vittatum | reverse complement strand
GTCGTGCCATGGCAGGTCTCTGGGGACCACAGCCCCACTGCGTCCCCTGTGTGGGTGGGAATAACTCACCGGGGGGTGCGGGTCGGGGAGCAAATCCCCAGTGAGGGTCCCTGTCCTGGCACCCAAGCCCCCATGGCTGTACCCCTGGGTGGATGGGCCCGGTGTCCCCTCAGGGCTCTTGTCACCAGGCTGTCATGGGCCCATGGGCAG
>NW_009726339.1:0-254 GCF_000703405.1 Apaloderma vittatum | reverse complement strand
TGATGGCATGGGAAAGCCCCGGTGCCACTTGCTCGGGTGGGAACCAGCCTGGATCCAGTCCTGGGATATTCAGCTGGAGCCTTTTTGGAGGAGAGCATCCCCGGGGATGAGGGCAGAGCCTGTCCCATCCCTCCCAGCTCCCTGCCACGGAGTGGGATTGAACCCCGAGCTGGGGGGTGTGGGGGCAGGTGGATTCACTGAGCCCCCGGCAAGTCCCCGTGCGTTTCCTTCCCCTGCTGACGTGCTGCTTTCGC
>NW_009726338.1:0-468 GCF_000703405.1 Apaloderma vittatum | reverse complement strand
AAATCTCCAAGTTAGTTACCATTTAAGAGCCCTGTCTCAAAGTACACTGAGGAAAAGCAAGACATACGCATGGACATCCATGAACTATTATTTTGCACCATGTGCAGGTGATCTGTAGATTTGAATCCCAAAGGCATGGCCAGAGTAGAGACCAGGAACCTTCCTTTCTGCTCAAAGCACCCCTGGGGTTTCCTTATCCTTTGTAAGGAAGGAATTGAAGTTTAGGGCTGCATCCTAAGACCCTCAAAAGGATAAACAGAATATCCCACAGGCAGAAAGGAATCCAGAGTTGTGATATAAATGATTTACTGTGAATTTTTGGCTCAGCTCTGCAATTCAGATTGAAATTCACCCCAGCAGTCACCTTCTATATGTCTGAAATCATTTGATGCTCATTGTACAATGCAATAATCTCTAACTGGCAGGTTGAAAATATACTTTCCACAGTGTCAAGGAACAGATGTTGCA
>NW_009726337.1:365-644 GCF_000703405.1 Apaloderma vittatum | reverse complement strand
AGGAAGGGCCGAGGAGGGTGTTGGGTGGTCACTTCATGGAGGGGTGGCCAAGGAGTGACCACAAGATGGCCAAAGGGGAGCAAGGAGTGGCCAAGAGGTGACCGAGGGTTGGCCAAGGGGTGGCCAATGGGTGGCCAAGGAATCTTTGGGTCTTCGTTATCTGTAACGCATTGATTATCACAATTAAGTCATTGGCCTCCGAGTTTCTGTTGATCGATCTATTGATCGACCGGTTGGTCTCGACTGATCCGTCCGACGGTCTCTATTACTGACAAATTG
>NW_009726337.1:0-234 GCF_000703405.1 Apaloderma vittatum | reverse complement strand
GCGTTCATCTGACCCTCTCTATTGGCCTATAACCTTTCTATTGATCGATCTCTTGATCTCCCTCTGTTGATCAACCAGTTCACTCCATGTATAATCTATTGATCAATACAGTGATCTTCATTTATCGACTGATCTATCCGCCTCGATTGATTGATCTGTTGAGCTTTAATCTCTCTATTGATCAACCTCCAATCTCTCTCGATCACTCCATTTCCCTGCCCCCCCGCCCCGATC
>NW_009726336.1:1234-4184 GCF_000703405.1 Apaloderma vittatum | reverse complement strand
GGCTGTCATCAGAGAGCTGGTACCTGTGTCCCTGCCAGCCCTCCGAGCAGAGAACGTCTCTCCGCACGCTTCGGGTGCCCTCCTGCCTAGAGGTTCCCAAATATTTTGCAAGTCTTGATTAGTGCATTAGCTTAAACAAATTGAGTTATATATGCCACCGCGAAGAGAAGAAAGGTACCGCGCTCCTTCCGTGTTGACTTAAAGTTTAATTAATTTTGTTGCCAAATGAGGCATGAAATACAGTGTGAAATATATTGTGGTGCTGAATGTGTAATTGTGCGAGGGACTGGGAGCGCAGCGAGCGCTCAGGAGAGGAGATCACCTGAGGCAAGCTGGGGCTCGGAGCTCTCGTGGCACCGAAATGTGAGCGGTGGGCGCCGCGGCGGGCCCCCCCGCCGGTGGCAGCGAGCTCATTCGGCGGGACATGCACCCAGCAGCGATCCCCGGGGGAGTCACGGCCTCCCCAACCCAAGTGGAAGCAGCTGAAGAAGCCTGAGGATTTGTCAGTTGTTGGGTTTTTCTTTTTTTTGCTGGAGGATCCAAGCCCAAGATTCAGACAGCCGGCCAAGCCTCGCTCAAACAGCTCCCCGGGGTCTGTCCTCCGGGAGCAGCTGCTGCGGCCTCAGTGTTTTTGGAGTCAAAAAACCAATTCGACCTGGGTTTGGGGCAGGATGTAGGGTGGGAGTTTTGCCGTCTGGTTGTGGAGATTATGGGTACATCCATCCCCAGGGTGAAAATATGTGAGAAGAAACGGCAGAATAGGAGTGAAGCTGAACTGTGAGAAGATTTCTTGATCTGAGAATTTTCGAAGAAATTTCAGAGCATTTTCGGTTTTGATGCCCCTCTCGCTGCCACAATGAATGTTTCCAGACGGAAGATACTGTCACAGCACCTTGCTCTCCAACTGAAGGACGGAAAGAGACAGTCCAGGACATCTACCCCCTTTCTTTTCGTCTTGAATTTTTCATTTAACTCTCCAGGTATCCTGGCTCCAAAGCCAGCAGGGAAAAAAATTACTGTCCATCTGCCCGTTAACCCTGAAAAGCACGTCCCCACCTCCAAAGTGACCTAAGGCAGCATCTTCCTCTAAATTTAGCTGGAGACTGCATCACGAGCAGGAGGGAGGCGAAGTTCATGTGGCATAAGCTTTTTTCTAGTAGAGGAGTCTTCATGGTTAGACGGAGACCAAAAATAAACAAACAGGCCTCGTTTCAGAGCTTCTGGGGATGAGGCTGGGAGGAAGGGCAGGCTCCAGCACCCCGTGACGCATGTAGAGCTGGGTTTTTCTGGACCAGATGGGGCAAAGGACAGTCACCTACAAAACCTTGGCCCATCCTAAATGGGAAGAACCTTCTGGGATAAGGGGTGATGTCCCAGCTGCAGGACTGCCCGCGAGCCGAGGGGTCTCCTTCGGTGGCTGCGCTCGCCGCTCCTGGGCAGGAGGTTTGGTGGGGCCACCCGGAGCTTGGTGCCACCGCTTGAGGCAGAGCTGTTCCTCTCTCCTTCTCAAAGAGTTTTGCAGCGTCTTCTGCCCATCCTTTACCCCATGAGATGAGGAATCGGTGAGGCTCTTCCCCCACCAAAAGCCCTCCCAGCTCTCCGTTGTGTTGCCCTTTGGCTGCAGACGTGGGGGCATCCGGGAGTGCTCCAGGGGACAACCCGTCTTGGCCCTGAGCTGGAAGAAGACCCAGCCACGCTCCTGCAGGACAAGCCTTGGAGGACACTTGTGTTGGCAGTCACCTCTTTGCTTTCTGCCTCATCCTGCCCAGCCTGGGGCAGGACGGGTGGCTCGGCTGTGAGAAATGATGGAACCCATCCTCATGGTGAGTGTGTGACCACTCCTCAGAGAAAGGGGAGGTCCTGGGCCCCTTCTATTTTCTAGGACCTTTTTTTTTTTTAAAAAAGAAAAAAAAGTGTGGTGTTCTCTCTTGCAAAGGCTTCTTAATGCTCCGTTAACATTGTTATACAAAACAGCAGTATGCCATTTAATTAGGAAAAATACGTACTAACCTCTACCATATGTTGCTCTTCTCCTCGTATTTGCATTTGAAAGTCCAGCTGAATTTCAATGTGAAACTGCATTTTATCCAAATGATGAATGGCCTGAGAGGCTGTGGGAAGGTGGAGGTGCCTCCCTCTTGCGTGCGATTGCTTTTTGGCTCTTGGGGTTTTTTTTCCTTTTTAAAGAAAAAAAATTAAAGCGATGTTCCTTTAGTTCTTGTACTGTGGTTCAAACCATTCACACTTTGCTCTAAAACCTTGAAGTGAACTTATCTGGTCATTCCTGCATCCTCTGACGTGCAGAGGCTCCAGCCCCCTGAAGGAGAAGCGTTAGATTTTCTCTTAAGCGACGCGTTTTCAGCGACAACCCCGCTCATGGCTGAGGAGACGAGCCTCCCCGCGCTTCTGCGCTTCAGCCACAGCTGCTCTGTCCTCGAAGGTTTGTAACGTCCTCTGCTGAGTTAAAAACGACTTTGGTAGCTACAGAAATCTTTCCTTTCAGAAGCAAGCGAGCCGTGCAGGCTCTGAGTCGCCTTTGCCTCTGCGGCGGGAGCGTGCCGAGGGGAATTCGCTTTGTTTTCCCAGCCCGCGCTTGGACGAGGTTTGTCCCCGTGCGCCTCAGCTCGTACCCTGACGTGCGGGGTTTTGCTAAAAGTGCCTCCGCCACAGCTTCCTACCTGGGAGCTGGTGCTTCTTGGCTTTTGTTTAGTGTCTTGGAGTGGCGGCAGCCCCAAGCCCCTTCCCAGTTTCTCTGGGGCCGTTGCTTCTCTGGCCACCGTGGAGCAGGAGTGGTGGCAGCTCGCTGCTGCTCGGGCTGCTGGGAGAAGAGCTCTTGGAGGAGCCGTTTGGTGGCTGCGCCCGTGGCCGCGCAGCCCCACGGTTTCTGAGAGCTGCCTGGACTTTCCACTTGGCTGGAGGCTGGGGTTTTCTCCCCGTCCAAGGCACAGGT
>NW_009726336.1:0-1161 GCF_000703405.1 Apaloderma vittatum | reverse complement strand
CCCCGTGGCCGCGCAGCCCCACGGTTTCTGAGAGCTGCCTGGACTTTCCACTTGGCTGGAGGCTGGATTTTTCTCCCTGTCAGAGGCATGTTTAGAGGGAGTTAAGCTCTGCAACAAGCTCAGCGGTACATTGCTGAGCTGAGTGTGGTCCTCGCACGGCTCTTAGTGACCTTTTACCTCACCTACCTGGCAAAAAAAACCCTTAAAAATCACTTCCTATCCTGATTATTTCACATCCTCTGCCTCTGCGACTCGGCCTTCGGAGGATCGCTTGGGTGCGGGGTTGGCCGTGGTGCTCGTGGGGGAAACTGGTTGCCACAGGTCTCTGACTTTTGGTCTCCTTTCTCTTGGCCCCTTGGAAATCAGTTCAATCTTTAAGACTGTTTTCGTTGGGATTTTGCGTTGTGTTAATGCAGCTGAACTAATATGATTACATTTCCAGATTTGGGTAATGGAATAGCAAGTCGGGAAGCTCTTTTTTTTCCTTCTTTTTTTTTTTTAAAAAAAAGAAAGAGGAGAATTTATGTCACTTCCAAATTATCCAAGACTCTAGTTGGGAAGATCTTTCCCTTTCTCAGTTATTCTTGGCATGAGGGCTCCTTACTACCGTGATGATGGATGTACCAGCCCAGTCCTGGCGTAAGGACTACTGCGCGTCATTCTCTGCGCTGTCATCAGCCACGGACTCAGAGCAACCACAGGGTTGTTGTAGATGCCTCAGAATCATAGAATCGTGAAGGTTGGAAAAGACTTCTAGGATCATCTAGTCCAACTATCAACACAACACCACCGTGACCACTAAGCCATGCCCCAAAGTGCCACATCTACATGTTTTTTGAGGGATGGTGCCTCCACCACTGCCCTGGGCAGCCTGTTCCAATGCCCCACGCTTCCTTCAGTCAAAAAAAGTTGGGGCATCCCTTCCCCATGATTGCTGCCAGGCTAAAGGGACCATGTACCGCCCTCTGTGCTGTGTTTGGGGCCGAGAGCCTTGCGTGCCCACCCCTCCCTGGGGCAGTTCCATCAACATCTTGAGGTGTGGGGTGACTTTGCCCGTCTCGGTGCTCACTCTCAGGTTTTAGAGGGGCCATCTGGGAAACTTCTTGGCCCAATTGTTCTGGTATCCTCACCATGGATCTGTCGGAACGAGTCCAGAGGAGG
>NW_009726335.1:0-568 GCF_000703405.1 Apaloderma vittatum | reverse complement strand
TTGCACTGGTGTCCTGGTGTAGAGTTATGAATCAATTACCGCCCAGGACCACCCCCTCCCTGGCAATGCAGCTCGGCTCTCAAGTCACAGGGAACTTCAGGGCAAAGGGAAAGATTTAAATTTATTTATTTCACTGCCTGTCTCTCATTCCCAAGGAGGACGGAGACAAAAACACACGGCAGAAGTTTCCGGGGAGAGGATAGAAAACTGCCTTTCTTATTCTTAGCGGTATTATTGGTTTGTTTCTTTTCCAACAAGAAAAAAATAGAAAAAAAGGAGAAAAGAAAAAATATTAAGAAAAGGAAAAGGAAAAAAGGAAAGAAAATGAAAGAGGAAAAGTAAAATAAAATGGAAACAGAGAAGGGAAAATAAAAAGAGAAAGGAAAAGGGTAAATAAAAAAGAAAAGGGAAACGAACAAAATTAAGAAGAGGAAATCAAAAAGAAAAGGAAAAAGGGGGGGGTAAGAAAAAGGGGGAAGAAAACCAGAAAAGATAGGAAAAAAGGAGAAGCACAGAGAATAGGAAAATAAAAGCGAGAATGAAAAAGAAAAGAAAAAGAAAAAGAAAA
>NW_009726334.1:0-3021 GCF_000703405.1 Apaloderma vittatum | reverse complement strand
CGCAGGGGTGTAGGTGGCGCCGCTGACTCGATGGTGCCCACCCCAAAGCAGTTGCACCAAATGCTGTGCCGCCCTTTTCAGTTTTCTCTGATAGTAAAACTCACTGATCTGGGAAGAAATTGTTCCGTAGGGGCTCAGCACCTCTGAAACCTGATTTAGGAGAAATCTCACTGGCTCTATGTAAAAAGAACGAGAGAAGTATTTTCCATTTCTAGACTTTTCTACTCTATACTAAATTCTTGTGTGCCAAAATGAGTTCTCAGGACTTACTGATTTTTTTATAGCTCAGATTTTTTTTGATTCAGGCTTTTTGATGACTGGGTCAGCAGCTGTTGGTGCCAACAGGAGTCCATTGACAATTTATGACTTGGAAGAAAAACAGAATACAAAGAAGATGGCAGCAAGTGTTGTTTATGTGAATAAAGGCTTGGTGGTGAATACATATAAATTAGGACTATTTTCTTGAAAAAAATTTCAGAATGACAGCCTGGAAACCAAGAAGGTCATTTCAATATTGACACTTGAGCCAGCCAATTATTACACAGTCCTACAATTACTTTATTTCATATACAGTAATTATACCAACGACTTACAGCACAACCTGAGGTGCTTTTGTGACCCCGAAGTACCAGCGTGGGCCATCACTTTGCAGTTCCAGGCCAGGCCAACCTTTGCTGGCTTTTCCTCTGCTCTCTCCTTTCCTTGAGCAATCACGAAGTCGTTTTTCAGACGGGTCTTCAGTTTCCCATCACACCCTGAACCAGGCACCAGGTGTCTCCTAGGTATGGAACAAGTTCTGCGATACTGGAGACGATGTTGTTTCTGCAATACAGCTGCTGGAAAAAGATACTGGTGATCACACATAAATTGTCACTCAACCTCTGGATCTTCAAAAAAATCTATAAACACATTGTGCATGCAAAGACAGAAGTATACTGGGGTTGAAGACTAACAGGTGATACATACATCACTTCTCACTTAAAGGTTTAAGAAGTATATAAGCGATACCTAAAGGTTCAGTGCATAAATACAGGTTCACTATGCATATGAGGAGTGGCTTAGGCATTAGCCATTTTTTTAAGACACATGAAAATCCAGAATCCCAATCTCATACAGCAACTGGGACATTCTCATGCTATCCGTCCAGTGACAGACAGAACTTAGACAAATATTAGGCACTTCAGAAAAGGGGGTAAGATTTTATTTTAACTGAGTGCATTTATTCTCACTGAAGTTTAGATCATCATTTGTTGATGACAAAAATAATTACTGTTCTTTATAGTATTACATTTTCAAAATCTGCATCAGGAACCCAGGAGTATAACATTTATTTAATAGTTAAAACGTTGTGTCTCGCAGTAACACCCATAGAGAGAAAGTTCCAGGAGATTAAATCACTAAATGAATCCTGTCACATCAGCTTCCTGGGAGCAGGGACATCATACCTTGTGGAAAGACACAATGGGGACACAACCAGAAGGGCTGGTGGACCCTGAGAGACCTGAAGAAGACCTGAGTGTTTCTGGAAGTTGGCTGTCTAGCAACCTTTTCTTATCTTGAGTGTATGAGTTCACGTAGGGAGACTGCTTGTCCCCTGGGTGTCTTGCAAATGTTTGGGAGTTTAATTATCTATTTTGTTTTTCTTTTATAGAAAGGAATCTTTTTCAGACCACGGTGTTTTATTTTTTCAACTAACTTCTTTATCTAAGTGCCAGGATAAAAAGAGGCTCCTCAAATTGCTATTGAATCAGTGTAGCCGGAGCAGGAGCTTTCAAAATGTGAGGAAGAGGGTACCTCAAGCCCAAGATGTTCGTGGGGGTCAGTGCGAGCATGAGAAACCTCAAGGAAATTCCATCCAGCCTTTTTATCTCTCTTTCAAAGAGTTCAGTAGATGAGAGAGGAGTGGAGGCTAGACCTCGTTTTGCCGGAGGTTTGAGAACAAAGATTTTTGTTGAAGGAGATGGGTACAAATTGCTGGGTGTGGACTTCAGGGGCAGATGCTTGGGAAAGCAAGGCAATGAGACTGTGCAAAGGAAACGAGGCAGAGGAGCAGGGTGCAAGGTAAAAGGTGTGAGCACAAAATAATACAAGGGATGCCAGGGACGGTTTGGTATAAAAAGCCTGAGATGTCAGGAATCTCACCTTGCTCTGTTTTCTTGACTTTTTTCCTAAACCAGCCCTTTCACATCAGTATTCTACTCAGAACTGACTGTGAAAATTACAGAAACTCCATCTGCTGTTGTTATGAAAAAGGGTTCTTCTTTCTGCATTAGATTTGTAATGCATGTGAATCTGGCTATTTAAATCAATATTTTAATTTGCTGAAGATAGGACTGCGACTAAGTATTAAGCAGTCACTTGTGTCGAGGCTGAACTCTCTGGTCTGTAAGTTGGGGATGAAAAAGACCTACTTAGAAATTTTTCATGACTTAGGTCCAAGAAATGTTCCTGTGTTAAACAAAAATTTGTTGCTGATGGAGGGTAGAGAAAACCCACAAAATTCCCAGTCCAAAATAAAATTACAAAACAAACCGGACCTTTAAAAAAAATAATCCTTTCTAGAGTTATCTTGTGATGTGTTAAACTGGCTTCTTCAGCTAAAGTAAGGGTGTCCCCAAGTTCCTCCTGGAAACACATTGGATCTGGGATCCTCCCCGACCCCAACCGGCCCCCGTTACAGCCTTCATCCCACCGTCCTTCGCAACCTCAGGGCTTGGCCGCAAAGGGCAAACTCTTCCTCAACCCGGGTGTTCCGCCAGGACCCTCCGCCATGCGTGGCTCCTGCTGCTACAACCTGGAAAAATGGAAACCAGTGGGGCTTGGTCGGGCTGGCTGCCGCCTGCTCTGCCCCCCAGAGCCCCTGCAGTGCTCGCGCCAAGGGGGGCACAGAGATGCAGGCCTGGGTGTGGGTCAGGGAGGCACTGCAGATTTGGCCCTTGGTGGCTTTTTGTGGCCTTTGGTGGCCTTTGGTGGCCTGGCGCAGGACGGAGAAGCTCAGTCAGCCCATGGAGGATGAGCCCT
>NW_009726333.1:0-2521 GCF_000703405.1 Apaloderma vittatum | reverse complement strand
CCCGCCTTCGCCCCGCCTTCGCCGCGCGTTCCCGTTCGGTTCTCTGGGAATGGGAAGCGTGCGGAGAGATGGTTGAAGCCGCTATTGTCACGGGACGTCGAGCAGAAAGCGGCAGCGCACCGGCTCCGATGTCGTCCTGAGTGCTGAAAAGGTTTTGCGACTGACCCGATTTCCCGGACCGCTTGCTTCCACCGATCAATGAAAGCAGCACAAAAAGGGCCGGACTGCGCCTCTGGGGAGGTTCAGCTTCTCACGCTACCTGGGACAGCGTGTGGTACTGATCGCTCGGTGAGGTTTATGTAGGAGAAGGAAAATCCCAGTGACAAACATTGGCTACCTCAGGTACAGAACATTGGCTCAAACGTCATCGTTAGGCAAGCAGGGCAGGGTGGCGAAGTTATAATACTCGCAAAAGTTCCTTGGAGACTGCCGTGGTGTCAGAATTCAGGTATTTAAACCTTCTCTTCCTTCTTGACAAGGAGTCAAGAGAAGGTAGAGGAATGTTAGCCTGCCACATTCCCTCTTCTTTTGATGCACAGTAAATATTGCGTTTTTCTTTTTTGTCTTCATTTTTGTGCCTGGCTTCTCAGTAGATTTTCTGTATTTTTTTTGCAGACTATGCACATCACTTCCAAAGGCTGCAAATGGTATTTTTGTTGTTTTAGTTTTAACTCAGCTGAGGGCACGGGAAGAATGTGTGATTCCTCATCATGATACTTAATAAATGGGAAAGTTCTGGGCAATATTTGATATAAATGCGTCAGCAACTGAAAAAGAACATGCCTCGGTTTCTTTAAATTAGCAGGAGTAGAAATATTTACAGATAGGTAGGAGTTAGGCCTCTGAAGCCTTGAATAGACAAACATTGCAAATTAGCTTTATTTTGAGATCTGTTTGCCACACTGTCTTGCATATGGCTTTTTTTCATGCTCCCCAAAACTCTTAGAATTCTCATTGCTCCCCTAATTGCTCACTGTTACCATGGTATTGCTCTTGTATGTTTGTGCATACTGCTGCAGAGGTTTACGTTTGCAGAATCTGATTTCCCTACTGACTGTCTAGACCGTGAGCCTAACGTTCATTGGAATGTGCTGACCCTTCAGCCCAGAACAACCGTCAGAGCTGTTAAACCCCAGGGTAAATGCTTGGGCATACAGGTGAAGGATCCTAAATTTACACTGTGGATCTCTTGGGACGGATCCTGGGAGAGATCTTCCAAAGTGTTGAGGTATGACTGCTACCTTTGTAACTTAAAACACCACACGTTACAGAAGCCGACAGAGTATAATTACCAGGCTGAGGAAAAACTCGGAGTCTATTCATCAATCTCTGTGAAGTGCTCTAATATTCTTGGCTAGAATATCTCCAGAAAGACAAATAGTCACTTTCCTCAATGCAGCAGTTTTATTTGCATTCTGTTTTTCATTTTCTATAGTCACAAGCACTATGCATAGTAGCAGAAATAAAAAAGAAAAACCTAAAGAACAAAATATGTCTCTTCTGAACTCCAGACACGGTCACATCACTAAAAGCACCTAGCAGAAAACAGCAAGGTAGTGATAATGGCTACAGCACGCCTTTTCGTCAAGAAAGTTTTTAATCAAAATCGTGAACTCATTCAACAGTTTCTAAAGTTCGTATTCGATAATTTTAACGAAATGCTAAACAACTGCACAGGTCTCAGGAGGAAGCCTTCTCTTTTGGCACTAGTAACAACCTTCCACATAATGAGGTGTGACAACTTGATTTAAAATGTAGTTGCAGGAAGAGGGGCAGGAAAGGTCTGCTCTGCCTTGTGGGTGTTGTAGTCTTTGAGCCGCCCTCTGCCCAGGCAGCCATGGGTAGCTGGACTCTAAGTCCCACAGCTCCCACTAGAGTCTACCGCACAGGCTCAGAGACCATATGCTGGAAGGGGGTGACTACATTGTGTCTATTGTATGTTGTTGTTGGGGTTTTTTTTCCCCTGGCGTTTTGTACATTTCACGTGGGGTTTAAATCTGGAGTGAGAAACATGGCAGATGAGCAAGAAATTATGTGCAAACTCGAGAGCATCAAGGAGATCAGGTACGTTTGCTTTGTGCCGCAGCAGTTGCATGAAGCAGTTTTTTCCTCGAGGGAGCGGAGGAGTTGCATTGATCTGAAAGTAGCTATTGTGCTGCCGAGGGGAAGAAAAACACCGCTGGGCTTTATGATCAGAGCTGAAAATACGTTTCTCTAAGTAGGGAAGGAGCATCTGCTGCCGGTAATCGCCGCCGGAATGCGCTGTGAGGGGCAATGGTCGCGCATTTCCAGGGAATGGGCTCGGAGCGATCCCGCGAGGAGTGCGCCGGCGAAAAGGACGCGCAGGCCCCACGCGCCTGGGGAGCGGTGTCGGACCGCGGGGGCTTGGTCTGGAGCCCTTGCAGTTATTATTTATGATTCCTAAGGCTCTCTGCCATAAATCTGTTGTCTTGCCCCAGTCGCCCCCCGCAGGGGCCTTGCAGGGCTGGGGAGGGAGAGCGGCAGACGAGCAGGGTGCGCC
>NW_009726332.1:0-12058 GCF_000703405.1 Apaloderma vittatum | reverse complement strand
TTATATTCAGTGGCTGAGAAAACTGGACACAATATATTCTTTGGCATTTCAGTGGCAGAGATCCATCACTCACAAAAACAATCAGGGAAATTGTGTTATAGATGTTTCCTTCTCTGTTGTAAATTATGTAAATCCTGTACGGATAATATCCTGTATGGATAATATCCTGTACAGTTTGTATTACACACAATGGCTGCTATTGAAAATACTTGGAAGTTGTAAGGTCAGCAATCTCCAAGTTAGAAAAAGCTTTTGCAACTTGTTACATTATAAAATACTGTTTTCACCACAGGACCCTTGCTTCACCCATCAGGTGGAACATGGTACCCGCTTGGAGAAGAAACCATTCAGTGTTTTGCCTTAGCCACTCTATCCTGCATTTACCATGGTCCGTGTGCAGGGCTGTGCTCAACTAATTTTTCTACGGGCTCCTCTCTGACACTTCTCCTCTGAAGTGACTCTGTCATGAGAACTTATTCATAGAGCTTCCCATAGCAAGGCTCTAATATTATCTTATTTTAGCTAGCTAAGGCTCCATTCCTGAGAGTGCTAGCTATTAGATGTACCATTTTTGTCCTTATAATAATTATGTGTAATTACATTGTTGTTATTTTTCTCCCATAAGACTTATGGGAGAAACATAATGTGATGCTGTTTTATGGAGTGTGAACTAATGTACATACACTGGGTAAACCCACTAAGGATGTGCAGACTGACCACATTTTGGCATTTCCAAAATTCTTCTCAATATCACAGCCATTTCAATGTTTAATTATTTTTTAATGTCATTTTTAGAAAGAGTGACAAATAGAGTAGGTTGTCATCCCACATTCCTACAGCCAAGCCAAGTTGCTCCTACTTAAATACCTGCACTGGAAAATAATGGAGTATTCAAAACAACGTAATTAATATTAGTCTTGTCCAGATAAGAATGGGAGGTTAAGAGAAAGTGATGTTTGTAGTTCAGGCATGGATACTTAGAGAGCATGCAATCCCCTAGCAAAGAAGTCAATAAATGTTAGTGAGCCAGGCCTGATATTAGACTTTGCTGGAACAGTTTATGTACAAGGCAATTGGAGTTTATGGCCAAGAAACAAATCACTGAAAGTGAACACAACCTCTTGTGGAGTCTTGATAATGGTCCAATTCTTACTGCACCTTACCTATGGTTAGAGGAAAGCTGGCCTGCAGTATTTCCACAGAATTTACTGTATCTGCTTAGAAAAACGAACTTCATAATTGATGCAGTACACAAATCTGGTGACAAAATTGCAAATAAGCAGGTAGGTGCAGATAGATGTGTCTGAAGTGAACTTGCAAATTAATATAAGCAGAGTTGATTTTTTTCTCACTTGTTACCGGTAAAAGGCTGTAACTCTGTCCATGACTCTGCAGGGTATGCACAAAATTGATCAATGCAGAGGTGAACTCTCCACTTGAGCTGTGGTTACTGAAAACCATCAGCTGCTTTCAGGAGAATCAGAGCTGCTGATGGCAATACAAACACAGTAAAAGCATCCTGGGTGTTCTGAGGGGATATCACATAATGCAGAACCGACCGATTGTTCGGCAGTGGCTTCCACAAATGTGCTGCTCTGAGAATAAGTGTGATTAACTGGGCTATCCGGTGTGGATGAAGGATGCCCCAAACAACCTGAATTTACCAAACTGATTCTCTTCAAACTGATTTTGAAAGGTCCACAGCAAACCTATAATCTAGTTTCTGCATACTTCGGTATAATGGGGAAAATAATATGCAGGGCTATTTTGGATTGCAGTTGGCTTAGACAGAGAAAGCAACACATCAGGCATGCTACCATGTTTCTGTAGCTTCTGGACTGGCTGCCTGTCATCTACTCAGCTCGTAGCTTGGGGAAAATAAGCTCAAATCTGTTCACACTCTTATTGGCAGAGATGTGTCTCCACTCACATCCCCATATTGAAACATCGAACATAACAGAAAATATCCTTGCGATATTTGTCTTTGGATTTACTGTTTCCTTAATAATTTTCCTTCAGAATGGAAAGTTAGGAAAAGTAAGGATGAAAAAGATGGAGCTATAGTGATTTGGTGTCTCAGACCCACATTTGAGAATGGTCACATCTGTAAATGGGAAAATTGCTTGCTTTCAAACATTAATTTCCATTGCAACAAGCAGAGTTACTGTTCACAGAGATCTCTATAGCTTGAAATTGTGACTCTGGAAAACTGCTGTGAAGTGTTAAACAGATCTTCTGGTACTCTGCAGGATCACATGATGGCCTTGATCACTTTGTGATCTGCCAGTTCATCAGCATCCTGGACATTGTGGTTAGGCACCTTGTTTCTGTATCATAGAATCATAGAATGGCCTAGGCTGGAAGGGACCTTAGAGATCATCTAGTCCAACCTCCCTGTCATGGGCAGGGACATCACCTCTCGACTAGACCAGGCAACACATGGGGACCAAGCGGGAATCGAACCCGCGACCTCGGTGTTGCCATTGTTGTCAACACCACGCTCAAATGGGTACAGCATCTTTCAGAAGGAAAATAGCTTTGAGATGGAAGGGCAATGGTGACAACCCTTACCTGGAAAAGATCAAGCCACAGAAGAGCATGATGTATTTGCTGCGGTTCTCTTGGCCTGAATACAGTACCTGGTGTCAGGATGCTTCTGCTGCAGCCTGTGTGGTCACAAGAGAGAGGAGCTTCAGGTCTTCACTCCCCAGCCTGAGGAACATTGCTGGTTTTCCTTATAGGAAGTCAACAAGTTCCTCACCTGGATGGTTGTTGTGTGATCCTACAATGCTGTAAGCCAAGTAGCTGATTTCAGGGACATGGGAGTCAGGAAAAATGCTTGTGCTATTTCTTGCACTTTTTTTTCCACAATCATCCCCAGGCCATTTCTGAGTGCAGGATACTGGCACAGTCATACTTTTAGTTTGACCATCTATTGCTGGTTTTCACCCCAACTGCCAGGTGAGTGCTTTCAAAGGCATTTATTTCTTGTTCATGGAATTTTATATGCCAGCCTTTGGGAACAAGCTTCCAATTTATTCCTGTTTATCTCACTCTTGAGTTTGGGACAGTAGTAAGTCAGAGGTAAGTTGTTTGTAAGACATCATTTCACAGCTCAGTTGTGAGCATGTTCACCGAAAGCCACATTCTGCCCTTGTTTCCAAGGATTGGAAATAGGGGGAATTGGAAATGGAGTGATTTGTTGGAGGAAATAAAGTTGGGATGCAGCAATTTGAGTCCAGTGCCACCGAACCTCCCCCAGAAAAAAAAAAAAAGCTTCTGGGTTTCCTCCTCCTAATACCCAATGTGATGGAAGGAAACATATGCCTCTCTAAGTGACCATGGAAACTAGTGCCTGGGTTTCCAAGGTGATTTTCTGGCAAGTGGCCGAAGGAGGAAGCGGTAACAAAACAGGATCCAGGCAGCAGCAAGCATCCACATTCCTGGCAATGCAGCAGCCTGCACCGAGGAGGCCGAAGCCACAGAGACAGAGCAAGCTCCTCACTTGAAAATCACCGCAGGTGTCAAACGCACAGCAAAGGGTGGTAACTCAGTCCCAGCTTCTTTGCACATCTGTCTCCTACTTCTGTCTGGTGACTGATATCAGTCGTAGCCAAGTCATATCTAAAGGCTCGTATAAGCTCACTTTCAATAGAAAACGAGAAAAATGACACAGGGGAAGAGAAAAGAAGCTGCTTAGAACTGTCTTGTACCTTGAGGTTAGTAAATCATCACAATCTGTAGGTCTTGGGTTTTTTTCATGCTTCACAGTTCTAAATAAGAGTGTTTTTCTATACTGCATTTTGCAAGGCATAATTCCTTCCTGGAGTAAAGGTGAAATATAGTGATGTGCAACATGGCACAACGGAGTAGAGGAGGAGGAAGGACTTTTTCCTTTAGCAGCAGGGCGGAAGGTGAGTTGACACCAACAGTGCTCCTCCAAGTCCTCCACAAGCATTAAAGCCTGTCACAGAATGCTCTCACGCCGGGAGTTACTGAGTCCCTTGCTGTACACCAGCTGCGGGACCACAAGCAAGCACAGACGTAGCATCTAACAGAGCAACAGCCCAGCAATGGGGATGTTACTGAAGATTAGATGAGGGACTGTAGCAAATTAAGATCAGCCCTAGCAGGAGAGATACTCATCCTGATAGAAAAGCTCTGGTCTGGAAATAACAGAAAGACATTTCCTTTCTGCTGGAAGAGAAGGACCCGAAGGAGTTTGAAGCTTCCCTCTACCTGTCGGGAGGAACTGCTCAATATCAAAATCACAAACATGAATAAAATTGTTCTAAGTGTTTTCTTGTGTGTTTATGTTCATGCCTTCAGCTATAAGTAAAGCCTTATGAAGCTTGATTGCCACGTTTTTCATTAAAGCCAGAAGGTCCTGTTCTACAGTTATTGACAAGTTATTTCAAGATTGCTTCGTGGCCACAGGATAGAACCAAATCATCCTTAAAAGTGCTGTGAAGTGATTTGGCATTAAATCTCCATTCATCTAATTGCAGGGTTCATTTCAGAATTCCTCTTTTTTCTTCTCTCTTCAACTTTTAATGGAAAATCTGTGCTTGCAAGTAATGGGGAAGATGTACAGCAACAGTCACTGAAAGCACTTTGCTTACCACAAGCACAGAACCTTTCTGAAAGCATGCAGAGGGAGCGCTTGCTTATCCTTTTGGAGGTACAGTAGAAATGAACACAAGTTACAGCGTGGGATGCATCATCCTCCACAGTAAGAGGAGGTGGTGACGATGAAGGGAAGGGGTGTAACCTGCAGGAGTTAGCCTGACTGTGCCAAACCAACTCTTTCTGACCTAGTCATTGATAAACTCCCATATGAGTATTTGTCACAAGGTAAGTTCAGGTTTTTAGTCTGAGAATGTATATCCCACTGATAGCGCTGTCCAGTGTCATCTGAATGCTCAGTTGCACAACGTGGCTGTGTGTACTCCTCTCCTTTACTTCCTTATCCAGACTGTACCTGTACTTGGACACAGCAATGCGGCACTACATTACTCAAAATAATTTAAAAATTACCATGGGGTTCAAGTCAGTACTAAAAGTAGCTGTTCACATGTTCTTAGAGCACTAAGACTGTTTGCTGTCTCACAAGTGTGGGACGTATCTTCTCCATTAGCTAAACATGATGCCCAGACACCGCAGCTGATTCCGAGCACCTTGATATATCCCCAGGCAAAGGGCAGCAACACGCAGAGGTACTAGCACTGGCTTTGAAAGGACTAGTCATGTTAGTAATGTACCACACCTGGAATAGCTAACCAACCCATGTGGGTGACTTCACCTTCCCTACCACCTACCTGTAGTCATGTTTGTATTCTACCGAGTCCTTGCAGGGTAAGTCAGAATTACAGAGAACATGCCCTCTCTTGAAGATTGAGTAAGATCTGCTACAGTTATTTCCTGTGACTCAAGGATATCCAGACAGATCTGGGACTAAACTGGATGTTCATAAGTACAATTAAAATACCGTAAAACGAGCATAGCACACTGCAAATGAAATGGTTGTTTGTGACTGTTTGTAATTCACCTGGTGAAATAAACCCATTAATAACCCTGAAATAACCCTGAAATTAATATGCTGAACTATTTGAGGTGGGACATTTATGTTACAAAAATAAAACTTTGAACCCTGAATCTATTATTCTAAGATATCCATTGGCCATGTATAGATGTCTCCTAAGAATTAAAAGCTTTGTATTAAACAGGTTAGAAAAATAAGCCTAAATTTTGCTATATAATTACCGTGTCTACTTCCCATACTAAGAACAGCTAATGAAAGAAAGTAAAATGAACACATAGGTAGGAGCCAGCAGAAGACTTGGCAGCACTTAGGAGGCTTGTACATAAAGTAATTACACACGCCACTGGTCTGAGATCAATTATTTATATCCTCCTTTATATATTGTAGCTCACATTTTATTGACAATTGTTATTACCAATTCTCTTCAATAGAGGGCAAAAGAGACTGAAGTTGTCAGACTGGAGCTTGCATGCAAGAGTGAGAATTGAGCAAACTGGAAGTGTTGCGTTGAATTGGAAACATGACCAAAGTAAAAGAAAGATACTAGAGCTGTACAGGGTTTGGGTTATTTTAATTTCCCTTAATGCTTCACTGCACTCCCTATCTGTGAATCATACTAAAATAAACACAAGAGCTTAGTGAAACCAAACTCTTCACAGTCATTTTTTTCTCGTCTTGAACAGATTGTGAGCACTAATTTAACAGTACCAGGGAAAATACATGGTTTGGTGAACTGGAAGTATTTTCTCCTACATTTTTTTTTGCTGACTTCTAATGCAGAAAATTTTTGAATAATTCAGTGCACTTAAGGGAATTTCTTATGGGGAATGACTATTTCATTTGTTTTTGCTTTCTTTCTGATTTTATTTCTCCATTAGAACAAGGGCTTTACAGGCTATCTAATAGAGCATTTCAAATGGTCTCTTCTTTGTTATTGAGTCTCAAACAGTTTCAGTAATGCTTTAAAATTCACTTAAAAATTTGTACGCTTTAGGACAAAAAAGGTACAATATCCCAGCAGTTAGTAAGAAGTCTAATGTTGTTTGAAATGTGAAATAATAGACTTTGTTTGGTCTTCAGGGTAATTACTTCTTTCATTCCACCTAAGAATGCAGAACAGAAAGACGGCTGTGTTCTCTGCTCTGTGGTGAATCTCACAGCCATGGACTACTTTGACCTTCATATCCTTAAAGAATTCCTCATGCAGCAATACTCATCTGCTATTCTTCCCAAATTTGGTCTTCGCTGGTATAATTTGCTGTAGCAGTCTTAATACAGTATCTTTCAATAGCTGATAGCTTCCCCTCCAAGTGTTGGGTTTTTTTAAGTACACTTGACCTACCAGTCCTCCATATTTGCTCTCTTCTTCCTTGATGCTCATGGCCTTTATCCTGCTGTGACTATGGTTTAAGCAGTATGGATTTTGTTCAACCCTGCAGTCTGCAACCACTGTGAAAGGAAACATGTGAATTCAAAATTAGCTTGACAAATGAGAAAGAGTTGATCAAATGAGGAAACAATAAAAACCAGGAGAAACACATGGCCACTTAGAAGCAAAAAAAATTAACTACAGAAACACAAAAGGGAAAAGAGTCTAACAGAGAACTCAAGTGCAGAAATTAATGTAAGACTTATTGCAGAGCGCAATAGAAATATGAGCTCACAACATGATACTGCTGCAAAAAAAAAACCAACAAAAAAGGTCCCTCTGGAATATGTTTGGAAGGAGCATCACATTCAAAACAGTACAGCCATTTTATTCACTGTAGGTGAGTTCTTACTTGAAATACAATTATTTGTTGCTGGGCACTGTACCTGAAAATAAGGGTTAGGCAATAAAATAAGGTGTACAGAGGTACAGTTGGTTGAGCATGGTGCTGGTAACACCAAGGTCACGGTTCGATTCCCGCTTGGTCCCCATGTGTTGCCTGATCTAGTTGAGAGGCGTCCCTGCCCATGGCAGGGAGGTTGGATTAAATAATCTCAAAGGTCCCTTCCAGCCTAGGCCATTCTATGATTCTGTGAAATGAAGCATGAGTGGACATAGCTGCATAAACACGAGAAGAAGCAGCAGAAAAATGTAAAGAATGGATCAAATTCATAAACAAGGACATAGACCACCACAGTAAAATCGAAGACTGTTGCCTGTGTTAAGCACAGGAGGCCTGCACTCCAGTAAATCCAACCAGTCTGCCTGGCAGAAGATCCTACACTCCTCATGAGAAGAGGGTAGAAAGAAGGTGACAGCAATCACATAGGACATTCCTTTTCCTTTCAGCTCGTTCCTGACTACAGACTATGGCCTTAAGTAACTTTGAGTGGACTTGCTTAAAATTTAAGGAGGTGGAAGCAAGCAAAATTCTGATGCAAAAGAATTATGCCACAGTGATTTTCTGCTCTTAAGTATAAAAGATCTGTAAAAAAATTAGTTTGTCATTGCTTAACATATGGTGACGACCTGATATCTGGAGTCTCTTCACAGAATCTCGAAGGGGTTGAGGTTGGAAAGGATCTTTGAAGGTCATCTGGTCCAACCCTGTTGCTCAAGCAGGGCCACCTAGAGCAGGTTGCTCAGGACCGTGTCCAGGCTACTTCTGAATATCTCCAAGGATGGAGGCTCCACACCTCCCTTGTCCTCTGTGTTGCACACAAGTGACCCTGGCCAGACCATCTGAACGCTTACATCTTGGTTCCTGTAAGTATGGGGATACAAGAGTGTAAGCAAATGAGATCATGGAGAAAAGGACCGTGAGTGGATAAAGCCAATGTACTTAAGAGGTTTTGTGAAATGTATCGTGTTCTACTTCCATAGTGTCTCACACTGAGTTTTTAACACTAACTTCTTAGCAGAGAGGAAAGCACAGACTGTGATATGTTCTAGGTTTGTGTAGTCCAGATGAGAAAACTTCAGAGGCATTAAGGTGATAGTTATGTTATTACTTCGAGGAAAACAACCAGCTGCTGCCATGGATGCTGGGAGAAAGGCAAGAAGAAAACAGCTTTAGTTGCTGCAAAATTATTTTGTCTGTGTATCAACAGGAGTGAAACTCTGCCAAGATCTTACCTGGAGACCTCACAGACTCCACACAAGAGACTGTGAAGCACGTGACCAGCAAATATTTCTCACCAAGGTCTGGATAAGTACAAACCTGTCTTGCTGCTGGGGGCTGTACCAGACCAGTGATCGACAACGTATTTCCGAAGCTCAGTGTCACATTCATTGTCAAGGGGCCTGTGACTCAGACACCCTGGTGCCAGCTCAGATCCGTGTGAGTTAAGAGGCTTGGTGCCCCTGCCAAAGTTTTGTCACCACTGGACTAAGCAATCTCTTTTAGTCTCTTCCTGACCTATGTTGTTATGCTTGCTATGAAAACCTTACCCATGAAAGCAATTTTTCCACTGGCTCCCTGGACTTCTGCTCCCATTTCTCACTACCTGCAACGTTAAAACATTTTTATTTCTTCTTCAATAAAATTGAAAACAGCCATGCTTGACCTAGGGGGAGAGGGAGAAGAATTTGGTTGAGCTTAACTTCTTCATCTCAGCTGATTTTTGAAAAACTTTCTCAGCTAGAGATTACACAACTGCAACTCTTTGAGCAGATCTTTTGTTATTATCCATCTGACAAAGAGATGGCAGCATGGTGGTGCTGTTGCATTTTTCTCTTCATTTGTCTTTTTTTTTTTCTTAGTCTGTTTTTCAGGAGTAACAAAACCGAGCTTCTGAAGCTTTGGTGCTTTACCAAAAGTACACATGGAAACATCTGCATCAGGTATGAAGTTAAAAAAAAAAATGGCTGTGCATATTCAAAAAGTTTTATGGGGGATTTTAGACACAGTACTCCCATTGCCTTTCCAGATAACTGAAAAACTCAGCTCTGAAGTAATCTATGAAATTGAACATTCAGGTATTGAGGGCTGAACGAAGCCTACAAAATCTTTGTGTTGTGTAACAGCTGGAAGAAATCTTGCAGTGAGAGCAGGGCTGAAGAGATGGATCCTCTACCTCTATTTTTAGTAGGATCAACTTAAAAAAACCCACATGTTGCGTATAGCCTGGTTTTGAAATGCTCCTCTTTTGTACACTATTTTTTTTCCCACTTCGCAGCTTTTTGATTACATTTTCATTCGTGAGATGTGAAAATGGGAAGTACGTAACCAAGGTAACAATGATGTCCCTGGTGTGTGTCTGAGAGTGCACAAATCTCACATTGCAGTCCTAAAGCCAAGCTCTACCTTGTCTGTAATAGTCCTTTGGTTGAGCTCTGTAGGGCTTTCTGTATCAAACAGAGTGAGAAGAATGCTCGGTGTCAGATGATGCAGGTAACGTTTGACAATACTGTTGCTGCCATCAGTAAGGTGTAGAGAGGTAGCTTCAGTTCTGACAGATTCCCTTACGTCCTTACGGACTACTTCTCTTTTCAAGCAATCGGTGTGAGGGGGTCTTTGCTAAGCAGCGTTGCTCCAAAACTTTCCAATTAAATTTATCAACTTGTTCTTGTCAGAAAGTGCACACACTTAGACTCGCTGCACTGCCAGGCCCTGCTGTGACCCTAATGCACAGCTGCTAGACAACTGATAACCATATTAGCAAGTGATAAGCTTATCTGACAAATAGCTTTTGGTCCAGATTCTTGTCTGTACGCTTTAGACAACCCGGGTCCTGTGAGCCATTTGGGTATCAGCAATAGACTAGAGACTGAAAACAGATTGCTTATATGGTATTTATTGCTTTATGCAGGAAAAAGAAAAAAAGGTGATCTTGCTTTTCTATTCTTATCTTCTCCTTTCCCCAAACATGACTCCCCTGTTTCTTCAAACCATTTTTCCAGTCTTATTTCCATTTTTTCTCACCATTCAAGCCCATTCCCTTTCTTGGCACTCCTCCAGATGTCTTTCAGTTTTAGGAACCATCTACTTTCTTCCTAGAACCAATATACGTGTGTAGATGGGTATACTGGTGAATGCTCAAATCTCTTTTCATGAGCACATCTGCCTCCACACTGGTGACAATTCTGCACACCCTGTGTTGCAAAATTCTTCTAGTTTGTATGTGGAGATAGAGGTGGAGATGCAGATAACCTCATACGTGTGAAACAGTCAACTGAGTTGAACATATCAGCAGAGCTCTACAGATGGGCTTTTTATTCAGTCCTTGAGCTTTCCCCCTTCAACTTCTGCTATCTTCTCCAAATAACTCTGCCAATACTTGCTGGCTTGAGATATTTTATGTATGTGGGCTTCACATTTTCAGGACTATTAAGCAATGATGAGTTCTTCAATGCTTGGGTGCATGATTTGACACAATTTGGGAAAAACCAAGGGGTTTTACTCCTAGCCCAGTTTTCAAAAGGTAGACATATAGATGAAATCATAGAAATCTTTGTAAAATCTTCACTTTGGATCTCAGTAAGAAAAACTGTTCCCTAATTACTTATCAGCTTATGATATGTTCACATATATGAATTCTATGATACTTCCAGCTGCAAAAGAATCATAGAATCACAGAAACATCAAGGTTGGAAAGGTTGGAAAGGACCTTAAGATCATCAAGTCCAACCCACAGCCCTACACCACCCTAACACTAAACCATCTCCTGAAGTGCCACATCCAGCCGTTTTTTAAACACGTCCAGGGATGGTGACTCCACCACCTCTCTCGGCAACCTGTTCCAATGCTTCACCACCCTTTTGGTGAAGAAGTTTTTCCTAATATCCAATCTAAACTTCCCCTGGCACAACCTGAACCCGTTCCCTTTTGTCCTATCGCTGTTCACCAGGGAGAAGAGGCCAACACCCATCTCGCTACAGCTGCCTTTCAGGTAGTTGTAGAGAGCGATAAGGTCTCGCCTCAGCCTCCTCCTCTCCAGGCTGAACAGCTCCAGCTCTGTAAGCCTTTCTTCATAAGACTTACCTTCTAGTCTCCTAATCATTCTAGCTGCCCATTTTGTACCATTCTGGAGCAAAATACAGTGATCAACCCTATAGGAGCCTTTCAGTACCTGAAGGGGGCTTATAGGAAAGCTGGTGAGCAACAGTTCACAAGGATGTCTAGCGACAGGACAAGGGGCAATGATTTTAAACTCGAGCAGGGCAGATATCAGGAAGAAGTTCTATACAATGAGGGTGGTGAAATACTGGAACAGATTGCCCAGAGAGGTGGTGGAAGGTCCATCCCTTGAGGCATTCAAGGTCAGGCTTGATGGGGCTCTGAGCAACCTGATCTAGTTAAAGATGTCCCTGCTCACTGCAGAGGGGTTGGAGTAGATGACCTTTAAAGGTCCCTTCCAGCCCAACACATTCTATGATTCTATTAATGTTTTTCCACCTTCCCGCTTTTAATCATTCAGGATGTGATTAATGAAGCATGTCAGCGTGCCTGCTTTCAGAGCTCGAATTATACAATGGTCTCTGCCTGAAGATCAGTAAGTGCCTTCTCCTCCCGTTCCGGCAGCTCCAGCAAACCCGCACGATCCAAGGCGATACGCACGTGAGGACGAAGGAGATGATACATCGCC
>NW_009726331.1:0-17546 GCF_000703405.1 Apaloderma vittatum | reverse complement strand
GAAGCCTCCTCCCTGGCTGGGGCAAGAGGGGCTGAAGCGCCGTCCGTGGGCCCGGCACTGCCGCTGGTTGTGTGTGCGCGCCTCTCTGTTACGTGTGCGTTCAAATTGTTAATCTGCTTTCTTTGCTCAACTCTTAGTTTAAGCTCCTTAGACAGAATCAAGTAAGTAATTATACAGCAACTGCTGCTGCGGCTCCCACTTCAGAGCGGGGAAATAGGAGACAGCTAATGTGCAGCAGGAGACCTGCAAAAGCTCTGGCCAAAGAGGTCACACTGGGCAGAGTTAATCCTATGCACTATTATTTTACGTTGGATAGAGTGGAGGCTGCAGTGCTGATCTAAAAGTTTAGTTCTTTGCTTTGCAACCACGTCTGACTGTTTGGGACATGCCTGGTAGCTGACGTGATGGGATAACGTGAGGGAAGCTTGGGACTGGCATTCATGGGCAGCGGAAGCACAGAAGTTTTTTATTTTCATGGCGTCCTGCCCCATTGCCACCCCCAGAGTAGAATAACTGTGTAAATGAAACTGTATAATTTCAGTAACAGGTAACTGATATTAGTAAAATATCTGGATAGCAATCTTGGGCACACTGTGATTATTATTGTGAAATATTTTGTGTCTTGAAGTTCCAGATTCTTGAATGCTGAGAACAGGTCAGACTCTCATTTCAAAAAAAAAAAAAAAAAAACACAAAAGGCTAATGCCAGACTTCTGTTTAAAAAAAAAAAAAAAAAAAAAGACAAAAGGCTCATGAAAGCAATTCCAAGGTATGGAAGGAAAATGATGAAAATAATATTATCTTGCCTAATCCTCAGTATTTTCAAAGGTACTTCCATGATGTTTTTCAAGGTTGGCAAAACCTAGATGTTTCTAGAAGTAGTTTCACCTGAGCACCTGCTCAGATGATAGTATCATGATTCTTCCTTGATTTATCTAATTCAGGGTTTACTAGAATTAGACATACCACTTACAAAATGAATAGAAATACTGCCTCTTGTAATTGCCAGTAGTACAGCGCCTGGTTCTGCAACCTTTACTCCGTAAGCATTGCTGCCTGTGGGGTAACTGGATCAGAAAAAAATTGCAGCTGGAATCTAAAAAACTGACTATGTGAAGGTAGTGTCAAGAAAGAGCATCACGGGACTAACGTTAATGTTTGTTCTGAGGAATCTCAAAGTGTTTCACGCTCATAGTCACAAACTCGAGCCACTGGAAGTATGTTGTGCTCTCAGCAGTTTTGCAGGGGGCAAATGAGATCACTAGGGCACCTTCACGTGTGAACAATGAGTTCTTTAATGTTACTGCAGAGCATACCAGATCTACATACTCATGCAATATTCCACGTAGTATCTGTTAGCAGGCTCACTTTATCTCACGTGGAAGGCCTGCTGTACTTTTTAAATGGGAATTTAGCACCAGCAAGTGTTGGATTATTTTTTTTTTCTGTTCTTAGTGGTTCAGCACCAGAAGAACTGTTAGTGTAGTTTCTTTATAAAATCATACATATGTATAAAATACTATATAAATAATTGAAAGAAACCTACTTTTCTTTGTAAAAACTTCCTTCTAGACATAAAGTATTAAGAACATTCTTTGCAAATCTACTATTTCTGAAACCTAAGTATTTCAGATCACCTAAATATCCCATATTGCTTTTTAGTGCTCCTTAGATACTGATTACCTATTTTCAATAGAGATTATGTAAATCTTCCAGGAAATAAATGTATTAGCATTAAAATAATATTGAATTATTTAATAAATGATATTGATATTTATCTTTGTCACCAGTTCTGTTAAATGAGTGCATGTTACAAAACAATGCCAGTGTCATCTTTTTTCAGGCTTGCATGTACTTACACCGAAATTCTGGCTTTCCTGCAATTTATTGCAACGTACCAAATTGCTGTGCAAAGGCCAGGATTTCACTAGATTGTGTAGTTTACAGTGTTTAAATTGCTGTTTGCCTCACCTGTCTTTCTGGTGGACACCAGAATCTTTATCTTTCATGTATGAGATCAAAGATGACAGATTCATATTGCTGTGAATTATGTGAAGTCAATGATTGCTTCACCCAGCTGTGTATTTTCCGTGCTGATAATCATAATACTAGTGTAAACTTTCAAATTCTGGAGTGTACAGCTGAAAATGCAAACATCTCCATTAATGGTCATATATGCCAATTTTTTGAATTTTGGGATTTTATGTGGAGTTCAGAGGCCAGACGATTACAGCTTGGTTGACTTCTAGTATTTTTTTTTTGTTCTTCTTTTCAATAACTTGCTTTACTTTTTTAGGTTTTTTTTCTGTTGTTGATCTCAAAATAGTAAACTTTCAAATTTTTTTTTTTAAAGAAAGCTAGTTGTGTATTCTGTATGCATCTTGGCAAAATGTGGTTTGTGCAGAAACTTTGCTTTATTACAAAAGTTAGTGCATCACATTTGATTTACATCCTAAATCTCTGCAATGATAAATCATCAGTTTAAATGTGTCCCAGGCCAATATGACTAAAATTTGTTACCATTATAAGATATCTATTAGTCTGAGAATGATGGGTATTCTAAGAATGAATCTATATGGTGTGATATCATATCTCAGAAACGACAGTGAACATTTGCATGAAGTGAAGTCAGTAATGAATAGGTTCTGTGAGACCAAGTAGGGGAGAACTACAGCTCTCTTTCCGGAGTGGTATGGGGAAACATACTTTTCCATCAAGCATTGTAATAGTTCAATCTCCAGATTAATAATTCAGTGAGTTTTTTAGACATTGCCTTCACTCAAATCTATTTAATCTGTCTGTAGGATGATGTACAGTGACATTGCTGTGGGCGACAGGCCAGAGTTAGTATTCATGCTCCCTGTGTACGCGCTGTGCGTAAGTGACAGAGAAGCCCGTCTGTACGCTTACGGCCCTGCCAAGGCCTAACGTTTGAAAACCTTGAGTGAAACTTTCCTTGGGGACTGAGGGTCTGGGAGTAATGAGAAGGGAGAAAGGATGGCAAAAAAAAAATGAATATACCAATGCAATCCTGACGTGCAATTTGATAGGTATTGTGTGTGACCCGTGGGCTGCAGTGTTCATAATCCTGCACAGTGTAATTTTCTTGGTTTCTTTTGGAGATGTACTTGCACAAGATCAAGAGCAAAAGTCCCAAAGAGTGTCGATCTACCTGGCTCTAACTAGTTTATTTCCTGAGGGCTGAGAATTTAAAAGTACCTATCTGTGAAATGCATTATAATCTCACACTGTAATTAATGAGTAGTATTTCTGTGCACTGACAGTATTTTTTTTGTATGGTTCTTTTTAATGAGCAGCCCTCTTTTAATATGCTTCTTGAATTTTCTTAATAATTTACTCTCTTTCTGCATTCTGTTCAGCAAAGCATATCAGGAATTTGCAAAGTAATCACCTAGAGCGGAGAATGGGACAAACCGTAGAATTTTAGTTAAAAATTGAAAGCAGTAATTGGATGACACCTGGTTAGATTTAGGTTCTATGCCAAATGCTAGAATTACAGTAAATAATTAAGCTACAGGAGTCAAGACAAATAGAGAAAGAGCACCTAAGGAGATTTCATCTGGGATAAATGTGTGATGTATGCTATGCTTCTGTTTCCCTGCAAGACGACCCAAAACCTTCTTTCATATATTGAGCTGATTGGAAATTTGAGCAATGAAATCCTACTTTAATCCAGATTTACTTTCCATGTGTTTTGCAGGAAATGAGCAAAGATTCATTTGGGGGAAAGGTAGAATGCAATTTCATTAAAGCCTTTTAATTCTTTTCCTTTTCGGCTTCCTGCATTGACATGAAATCAGTCATAATATTTGGAGCCTTTCCTCCACAATATGCCTTCTTGCACTGTTAGATTATTGCCAGATCAAAGTCCAATGGTTTTGGAGGTGATTTTGTCAAGATTTTTCTTTGTTTGTTTGTGTTTTTTGAATCTGAATACTCTATTGAGCCGGCACATTGTACAGGTAGTTCATTTTATCTTTATGAATATTGGGTCAAATGCCATTCAGTCTTCCTACAATACTTATTTTTAGATCAGGCAAGTATGTAAATTTGAATCACATAGTGCTACTATTTTTTTTAAGCAGGAGTTTATAATTGTTCCTCCTCTTTTAGACCTCTCTTAAAAAGTGCTGGAACTGTGCAGCACTTTGAATATTTCAAAAGAGCTTCTTTCTAGAAGTTGTCATTGTTGAAAAACATTAAAGGACCCTTCTAATTAATGATCTACAGGTTGACATCTATTGTAAAGAGAAATTGATGATTTTATTGTACTGTGGCTAATTAGCGATGATAATCAGATGATTTGTCAGCTTCTTTTTAATAGCTTACTTTGAATGTGGCAAATAAGAGATTTATTTTTCAAATTATTTATAACTAAAGTACTTATTTATATAATGTTAATCATGCTTTATTCTTAAAGACAACTTGACCTGTTTATACAAGGAGTAGCAAGGTTCCTTCTGAGTCAACCCAGAGCAACTTCACTAATTTCAAAGAAATTATGCCTGATTTGTACCAATCTAAGAGATAGAAAATAGGATTCAGTGAAGAGTAAACATCTCTTTTAATAGCTTATTATTATTTGAGATCCATTTGAAGTCCACTTTCTTAGGATAATGTTCATTTCATTAACTGCATTTTACTTCCTTAACTCAGCACACTTTTACAACAGTTCTAGAAAATAAAGTTTAATGAATAAGCATCCAAATGTTTAATGGAATGGATAGCCTTTAGCGGATTCCATAAGCTTTTACTGTGAGTTTCAAGGCTTTTAGTGTTTTCTTTGTTTTGCAATGCTTAAAGTGGATTAAAGATCTAAGGATCACTGTTACAAGTTTTGTTTTGGATTAAAGAAATGACATATAAGAGTTGACTGAAATTGTTCTAGTTTTATGACCTGTTCTATTTTACGCTTTTAACATGAATAAGTTGCCTTTGTTTTACAATCAAGAAGCCAGATCTTCAGCAAACGGGCACTGTTTATAGCAGCAATGTGTCTGCCCAATTATTTTCTTGTATATGTGGGTCATGATACTACACCCTGCTGAGTTGAGTTAAAGAATGGGGGGTCCATTCCAACAGGGAATTCCTTTGATGGGGATTGTAGGCTCATGCTTTTGAGGAACAAATATGAGGTTTTTAGTTGTGTTCTGTGGTATCTGTCAAAAAAGAAAAAAAAGATACAGTCCACAAGATGCCCCAGGAATTGATACATTTACTGATATATTTAGAATCTGGGTAATGTTTTTTATCTTCGGAAACCACTGTGCACGCTACAAACTCAGATAAATATACCACAGAGAGTTTAGTTTAGTTTAGTTTGAGGAAGTTTAGGGGCTGCAGAACTAGAGTACATACCTGTATTGATAAATCTCCCCACGTTTGCGTGGAAGAAGGAATTTTACGCTGTGAAGTTCACATCATTCAGCACCAGTGGGAAGACCCCATTTAGATCTGACCAAGCCCTTGTACCTCGTCATGCAAGGGTAGAGTTTCGTAAGAAGCGAAGAGCTGATTGAGCAGGTCACTGCCGCTGGAAGCAGGAGGCCCCACTCTCCTTCCCGCTCTCCTCCAATGCCCCATTCCCGTGTTGCTGCCAGCCTCGTGTTCTGGCTGCTCGCTCTGTGCTCTCGCTGCTGCTCATCGGACCTCTCGGTGGGCTGCTTTCCCTTAGAAACCTGGAGGAAAACTAAACCAGGCCTAGGGAGTTTGGTGGTTTCCTGGTGGCACAGTGATTTAGAGCAACGTGCAGAAAGGTCTGGTAGTTACTAGAGTTTGACAAAGAAAGTGAACGTTGGTACCATGAGGAGTTGGGAAGAGGGAGAGAAAGAGAGACCCCTTCTTCCTATGGTAAGTCAGTGGGCTGGCTCAGCAGGCAGTGCAACCACTGCTCCGTTCTATGCTATGAACATATAGGAAATGCTGGGCTAGCGTGCTAGTTACACGCGAGGTGCCATCAGGGCTATAGAGGAGCGGTGTTCACGCCGCAGGAAACCCTTTCGTAAAGTTGTCTAGTGTAAACAGATGGCTTGACTTGAATGGGGCTGCTCACGTGTTAACGTTTGAGGAGGATTGTTGGGCTATTCTCAGCCTGCAGTGCAATAAATGAATTGGACGATAACCAAGCACGGGGGATGCTGCTGCAGTTTTTGTTGGCCTTCTAGCTGTGTTAATAAAAATAACTTTTACTGCTGCAAAATCTAATAGGCTTTTTAGACCATTTTGTGTGAAACAAAAGAGCTCCAATTTGTGTCTGAAATCAGACAGCTTGTGGTGTCTTCTGTATGGTTACCCAAGCTATTTTTTTTTTAGCTTTGCAGTTTTTACTTGTCTGTGTGAAGCCAGTCAGAGAGTGCACTTTAAAGCCTTGCTGAAAATGGATTTTTGTTCCTAGTGTTCTGTAAATGGCTCAAAGAACTAAATTCCTCTTGTTACCTCTGCAGTACACAAAAGGTATTTAGTGGTGTAATTAAACTGTGTCTACTTCAGTTGGTAATCTGAGCTTTGACAAATTTCTGTTGGCTGAACCAATAGGAAATCTGAACTGAGCTTCAGAAATAGCTCCGCTGTGGCCTGTCTTTAAGCTCAGGCAGGTCGGCCGTCTTCTTCACCAGGAGCTCTGCCTGAGTAAAGAGGGCAACAATGACAATTGGGCTCTTTGGCACTTGCAGAAAGAAGTGCTATCCTGTCATGAAATTTGTGTTCTAACTGTAAGCAATTGAAAAAAAAAAAGGTGATATAAGAGTGGAAATGCAAAAATGATGTTATTACTAGCTTTCATTAATTTTCTGGTTTTTAACTTTATGAAGCCTGCCACTGAATGCATTATAAAATGTTTATCTTGCAGTGAAAATACAAACAATAATAAAACTTTAAAGCTGAACTTTAAATCCTTTAGAAATTTGTATATCTCTTGGATTTATTTGAAAAAAAGCCCAAACACCTGAAAGAGAAATCGTTAAATTCAGTAAACTAATAAGAATGAATAGCAAAATTTAATTAAGAGTGGTCTTAAAGCTCAATCCTTGATAAAGTACTTTATCCATACAGAATCACAGAATCACAGAATGTTAGGGGTTGGAAGACTTTGTCACATATTAGGTAACATAAATCATTCATCCCTGGTTTTTGTTGGTTTCCTAAAGAGAGGTGCTTTAGCCAACAAGTGTGCTGCCTTTTTAAGAGTGCATTAATTTTAAACTTGTCAGCTTATTTAACTTTTTCTTATAGGGGCTAAAAATTCTCAGAGGCTTAAATCCCAAGCAATTTTATAAGACAGGAGAGAGACATGCAAGTTATCACCCCCGTAAGGGAAAATATCGGTCATTAAACATTCCATATGGAGATACTGACTCTGTGGCCAGCAATATACCAGGTGTAGTTGCAACCTTCTTCCTAGCAGGTGTTTCAGAAGACTGATGGAAACTATTGGGATTATGGTTCAAAGGTTGCAAGTCTGTAGTGAAATACCTTTCCTGTGTTTTTTTGCACTTGCTTTCGGGCAAGTATGCTCTTGTGCTTCCATGGATACAGCAGAAGTGTAGGGCTTACCCAGTTACACAAGTCAGAGTAGAAGACTCCTTTTGCTTCCTCTTCGCCTCTGTGCCTGCAGTGCTGCCTAGAGTAGCTAGCTAATCTAATTTAAAGAACTACTTAAAATATTATGCCTAGTAGCCACCGATGAAGGGAAGTAGCAGCAGAATCAAGCATCTTTAAAAAGCCCAAATGGGTGAGTAAATCTGACATTGGAGCTGACAGAAAGGGTAGTATTTCAGTGGAAGGTGATATTTCTAGTATTTATCCTCTTCTAATGAATTCAAGGACTTTGTGTTTTTAATTTAAGGTAGTATTAACATTTGGATGAAAGGATTTTTTTGAAACGGAACATTATAAAACGTACCACATTTAAAAATTAAATAGAAGAATGATTTAATTCTTGCTGTTCATTTTCAGGTCTGTTAAGATAAACCTGCATTTTGCGTGAGCACATAGGGTAATGTTGTTTCGTACCAGGTGATCCTTCCTGTACTCAGAGCTGCCTTAGCCCATGGAATTCCCTTTTCAAGAACCTTGATAAGGTGACCAGCCATTGCTGTTAGCTGCTAGCAGAATCACTGCTGAATAAGGGAGAAATGTGATGAGTGTCAATGCTTCTGAAGAAATACAGGTAGTTTCTGATTTCGCACACAGTAGTAGGTAGCATTGGAATGCCTGTCTATAGGCACACTAGGTGTTTGTAGCATAGGATCTAACTATTCTGGGTACTGACACTTCAGTTTCTGCTTTTCTGAAAATGTTCTCATGTTTAGTTTGCACCAGCTAACAGTCACTATTTTTGGAATGCATAATGATGACTTGTACCCTGTTAAGCTTTGGGATACAGCTTAAATTGTATTTTTCATCTAGAGTCCCACTCTACTCTTGGTGCTACTTAGGTGGTGAAGAACTTTGTTACAGATGTGGGTTCTGTGCTGGGAAGAGAGAAATAGCTTTTGCTTTACATGCTTACTGTGTCTATTATCTGTATGGGAAAGTGGTTTCTTTTTTGCATGACACGTTTTATTTTTCATTTAGTAACTTGTGATATAATATTCCAGTAAGGTTTATGATTTGGAAAAGTGTTTTATGTTGCAAAGAAATTCTCAACCTAGCAATAATACGTAAGAGAAATGTAAAAAATAATAGAATTCTACTGCCGCAGGCTGAGTTGGAAGGCTCTTACTGTGAGGCTGGTTCCTAGTGCTACAATGACTCAACAGCTTTCAGGAGAGCGTGGCTGAGTTGAATGCAGCTCACCCTCTCAGTATGGGGTCTAATTTTGAGAATAAACAGCACATTGGTTCAAGAATTGGCGTAAAAAACTGAAAAGGTACAGCTCTCGAAATGAGAATAAGAGGAGATAATTTCATTATTTGCTGCTGCATCTATCAGACTTTCTCAGCAATACGTACTGTGCACATTCTAAGTTGTTTAACACTTTCCTCCCACCCGCCCTGCCCGCTTTGTAGTTGTAAATACTTCCTAATATTATTGATTTTCCTCCTTTGGTCATATTCTTCCCCTGGCTCTGTTACCCAATTGTTATTCTACAGCAGGCTTGAGGCCGTTAGCAAGGTTCATTCTTACAAAAATGCTTGGGATGCTTCCTTCTGTGAGTAACTAGGAATGTCTTTATTTCTGCTGTGTTTGCTTGTTCTTCTTCCTCTTTATGTCATTTGTTCAATCGGAACAGATTTTTGCATATTTAATGTGTGATTCATGAAAAAGAGCTTCTGGGATTTAGGAGAGCTCAGACGTGTGTGCTTCCCTGGAGATCCGCAGTGCTCGCTTCGCTACACATGCAGCTAACACAATCACCCTTGATTTATGTCGATTGAGACACCTAATGTCAAGACAACTGATTGAGGTTATCCCATTTAGTGCAGAACATGTTCTTTACAGGTAGTGTGCCTGTAATACATTTTTATATTCTGAAAGCTAATTTTCCACTGTTGCAAATACTGGTTCTCTTGAATTTGGCCATGTAGATAATAACTTTACTAAATTCTCCAAGAAAGGAGTGCAAACAATTTTTATTAGTCTCACCTTGGAAAATGCTTTATATACACTTGAGCTAAAAGTGTCTGGCAAAAACGAGTGGCTGATTCTCAGTTATCTCTGAAGTACTTAAATGGACTTAAATGGAAGAAGGAACCTGGTCTGTTCAATATAAGGAATCACTAGAAATGGATATCACCTTTTCTGTCTATTAGAATTTGCCCTTGCTTAAAATTATTTCTTATTCCTGCCTTGTTACAGGGCTAAGAAGATAGTAAGAGTTATTTGTTGCTTTTTAAAAAGTGAGTTGAAACTAGATTATAAAGGAACTTAATTTTTGTTAATTTACTTATAATAGTTTGTGATGATAAAGATATATGGTATGGATATGTGCTGTTTGTGAGCATGTATGGTAAATAAACTGTCATGATATAAAATTTAAGAAGTTCATTTCTTTAACATTCATGACAAGTGTGAAGAATTTAAAAATTTTTGTCTTGATTTCTTTTTTTTTCCCAGAATGGCTGGTTTTTAAAATGAAATTGTAGAAACCATAGTTATTTTCTTCTGAATATAAAAGCTAAGAAAAAGAAAAATAATACTCAGAGGTCCATATGTGGTTTATCAGAAAGTTAGGAACTTGTTCTCTTTATTATTAGTTCAGACTTATACTTGAAAAAAAAATAAAATTGAATAGATTTGTTAAAAATTATTTTATAAACAATTTCTATTTTTATCAGGCTGTTTGCGTTCATTACTTTTTTAATTAATAAAGCTAAAGAAAGTTTGAGAGGGTGAGGATTATGAATATCTTTAATGTTGCTAGGAGGCATTTACAGTGTCATTCCTTTGAACTTGATGTCTGCAAGAGACTTGAACCCTTTTTTCTTTGCAGGAAAGCTTTCCTGCTTAGTTTCAGTAGATTAAAATCCTGAATTTCTTTAATTCTTGGATTTATGTTGAGGCATTAGCAGAAATGAATCTATAGTCCTTTTATAACTGTATTAACTGAAAACAAATAGTTTAACATACAATACACTAATTTTAAGTAATTTAAAAAAAAGATCTAGCATGTGAGCATTATTAAAATGATATGATATCTTTATACTTTAGTTTTAACAGTGGTTTTAATTAACAAGGGTCTGTATGTACAGGAGTGTGCAGACACAAGGCACAGAATATAATGAAGATTTTGCTGTCTTCAGATTATTTTTTTTTTTTACTATTTGGTGAGTGGTTTTGAAAGAAAAATCATAAAACTCTACTGTTGCTGCAGTGAAACATGGTATTTCTACATCCATACTGAAAGAGAAAATGTTAATGTTTATTCTTGAATTTTAAGATGCTTTTTATTAAAAATCGGTGAGTAAAAATTAGAACTGTAGGTACTGGGTTCTACTCTGACAGGCAAGATCCGTTTCCTACAGCTTCTGATACCCATCCTTCCACTGAACTAAGGATATGGTTTACTCAAAATTCCCTTTCCTGTGAGTATGGAATACTGAGCTAATTCATCTGAGATGGAGATAGACTCTCAATATCCAGGTACACTTACAGAAAGAAGCAGATGAGCAAAGATTAAACTTAAGTTGCTCTTCTGAGTTTTCATTCCTCTCACCCTCCCGATATCAGTTCTAGTTACAATCCAGTGATATATAAAGTTCTACATGTGTGTGGATTTCTGGGGAGAAGGGCTAGAAGTGTCATTTTCTGCTGTTTGGTGGAGCAAAAGCTATTTTAGTATTGTCGTCAGTGGGTTTCTGCTAATTTTTTAGGAAGCTGCAACTGGGACTCGGGAGCCAAATCTCTTAATTCAGCTAGTTTCCGTGGAGAATCAGACCTGTTGCTTCAAGTTCTGTCCTTATTTCTACATCCCCCCATAAAATAATCTGAAATAATATGTATGATTTGTGTACCAGAAAGTTTTCTAAAATATCTGCATCCTTGGCAGTTAGGGAGTGCATAATAAAACAATGAAATTAATTAAATGGAGTACTTCTGCACATGCATCGCATGAGGTTGTTGGAATTCAGAAGAATAAATGGACTCAAAACCAGAGTAGCACCTTGGTCACTGTTAACACCAGAGTTAGCGATGGAGTCCCTGACGAGGAATCCTTCCAGCACTGGTTGGTAGAAGGTTGGAGGCTGCTCCGTAGGAAGGATCAGGGTGTGCGTGCCTTGTCTAATAAACATGCCAGCAAGACCGTGTGCCTTGCGTGTACTGTGACCTCCTGGAGTGATACCGGAGAACCATTGTAGAACGGGAATGTGCGTTGGCGAAGGGAAGAGCAGCACCATTTGGCCTTGATTTGCTGACACTGCGGTACCCAGGTGAGTTCAAGTGCCTGTCGTCTTTATGCTGCCAACTGTCTAGGGTATGACCCTTCTTTTTGTGAAGTGTCTGCACAGTGCAAAGCACAAAGAGGGCTTGATCAACTACAGAGTCTGTAGATGCTTCTTTACTAATATGAATCTCATTATAATATGTAATTGGGTGATAATTCAGTAATAGAAATCCTTTACTTCCCTGTTTTGCTTCAGATCGCCACTTGACTAGTCTCCTGTCCTCTTATCAATCTGTGTACAAAGATCTTGCAGTCATGTGAGGTGGGAGCACACTCACGTTTGTACTGTCTTTTTTTTGATGTCAGTTAAAATGATTTCTCTAATATAATCTAATTTAGGGACATGTAGGTACCGAGGATGTTCTGTGTTGCAAGGTCCTGATGACTGAAGATAAATCTGCTGCTGCTTTCTGTAATGCCTCTGAATGTTCGTGTGGTCTGTGGTTTTGTTTCTTTTAAAATCTGAATAGTTTATATTAAATATAATGAGTTTGTAGCATGTAGAAAGACTGAAAGTTAAATATTGCCTCAAGTTATATGAAATGTAGCATAATTTTATCAGACTTTTTCTTTATATTGTAAATAGTCTTTGTTAATTTGCCTATTATAATTGCTAGTGGAGTACTGTTAGTATTTTAGTCAGTATTGCAGGGCATTTTACAGTAATAAATAAGCAAAGGTTCTTCCTGAACTGTGGATTTTACTTCTTTCTTTGTTCGTGTGGGGGAACAGAGATGGAATTTCCAGAGGTTCAGCTTCCCCTCCCTGAGCATTCCAAAACCTCAGTCTGTTTGACATGTAATTAAGCTAGGCAAAAATCTGGCATCAAAGTGGATGGAAGGTGATTTTCCAGGATTGTTCCACCTACGAGGCTGCTGGAGTGTGCTGTTCTGTTTGGGGGCCGAGTGAGAACAAAGCGTTCCCTTTGTTGGAAGTCAGAAGGGGGGAAAAGAGAGCTTGTCACTTACTTTTCCTTTTCGTCAAATTTTCATGGAAGAGGCTTGTACTGTACAGTTCATTTGCACTTGTTGAAAAACTACAGATGTATTAAATGTGGAATTGTTCAGTTGAAAAAATACTGCCTCAAAGAATATTATTCTTTAAACACAAAAAAAATCTGTTAAGAGAGATGATTTTTGGTGTGTGAAGTAACAGCAGCACTGTAAGTTTAATTTTTGAGTGGACAGTTTGAGAATGGTACCATCTACTCTGGGCTTAATACATTCTTCATTACTTTAAGTGTCTCATTCAAGGTTAACTCTTCAAGAGATGTTAGCAGTTCTCAGAAGTGTTGTGAGGCCTGAGGAAGAAAGTGCAAATGAGGGGATTTGGCTTATTCTGTGTAGTCAGAATAAACAGTCACGATGCCCTTAATCTGTGGATGACAAATGTAATTCAAAAGATTTGTAGTCAAAGTTACAAATATGAGGGACTTCAAGGTTGAATGGGCAGGTAGAAAACGTACGAGAAGACTTAGAAAAGTCTAGAAATGTTCAGAGAGGAATTGAAAAGAGTTTAAAGTAACACAGAGTGGCAGAGGAAGGCAGGATTGGTTTCTGTTATAAGCCCAACGTTCTGGTTTTAATACAAGGAGATACAATTTAAACTTTAATTCTGAGTATTTCCACGCAAAGCGTATTGGGGCAAATGAGGCACAGAGGAGGCAGAGAGGGTGAAATGGACTGCCTTCCTGCTGAAGACTGTAGCCCTGTGGGTGAAACCATTGTGCTGTGAAATGCCTCAAGCTATTAACCTCTCTTTCTTCTGCTGAGGCTCCATCTGACTTAACGTGACACTGGGAAACCTTCATTAGTGGCCTGGAGGTTGCCTGCCCTCCTCTCCTGGCACTGGGGTTTGCCTCGGGCAGCGGTTTAGCTTCACTCCTATGCTGGCAACATTTGTTGGGCAAAACTTGTCTCGCAGAACGTAAGGTAATTGTACTGAATAGTAGTTGTGTTATTGCCTTTGGTAGGAGATATGTTTATTTTTAACAAATTAAAAGCAAAAGAAAGGATTTCTTTCAGTCTTTGTGCTGACAAAACCCCTAGTGTGTTGCTTTATTCTCGTGGAAAAGGACTACCTGGCATAATCTTTGTGCAAGGAGCTTACCCAGAGCCACTAACATTACCCTTGGTTTTACCTGAGCAAATTGTGCATCTGGAATAGCCACTCAGGAGTCTCTTATAAGAGAATCCCAGACACAGAGAACCACTGAAAGTCTAGTTGCAATAAAGCACAAACTTAGTAAATGTAGCAATATATTTAGCAATAGTGTTTTGGGCTATATTTTTCCAGTGATGCTTCTGATCTTTGGTTTGCATTTTTCAGTACTAGACTGATTTATATTAAAGATGGCATTACATATTTGTTTTTTCCTTGGCATCTTCCTAAATGTTGAGCAACTGAAACAACTTTCAAAATGATTTTCTGTTAATGCCCAGAGATTCTTCTTAATATATATTCTGGTGTGATGATTAAGGTCTGCCATGCATTTTTAAGTCTGTGTTTTAGTAGTGTTTTAATCACAGCAAGAAGACTAAAACCAAATTATAGTGAGAGTATCACCAAAAATTCAATCGGTTCTGAATTTTGAGCTTTCAAAAGTCACCTAGATCTTTTTCTATTAGCAAATTTGAAGCATGACGGTGAAGTGTAATCTTTTACAGCTTGTTTTTAAATGCAGTGGTTATTTCCTCGAGGAATCCCGCTAACGGGATTTGTTTTGCCTGAAAGAAGTGTCTGCTTTTATCAGCATCAGTCAGAGTAAATCAGAATTTCTATGGAAATTAGCTCATTAGTATTAATTTTTGGCAATGTCTGACTAATTCATGGGCTACCCTGCTGCTTAGAAATATTGAAGGCAAAACCTTCCATAAAACTACTCTGTCAGTGAATCAAGGCTTCAAATAATGGCAATAAACTAGGGGATACCCCTTGTCTTCTAACAGTCCCTGCTCTTGCTGAAGCCCAGGTGCTGCAGGCTCACATTGCGTCCTTTATACCACTGGAAGTAGTCCTTTGGGGCTCTGTACATTTCCTCTATGGATTGTTACTACCCAGTGTGAGTAATGCCTGCAACACTTTTACTTAATACAGTTTAAAATGTATAACTACAGTCATAGTAACTAAATCACAGCTCTTCAAATCTTGTATGTTTTTCCGGTACTTGTTTTTAGCAGAATATGTGCAGTTAATTTTGAGAGAATGGTCTCTATAATTGTCTGTAGTAACAAAACTGGTTTTTGCTGACATGGCTATTTTTCTTTCATTGTGGATATTCTGGGTATTCGAGGTAGTAATTTTTGTAATCACATATTTTTTTTTCCTGATTACTTTCTCCTTTATCAAAGTTAGAATTGCTTTTGTTCGTGGTTGAAACAAGCTTTTTAGAACCTTGGTGAGAAGTGCCCTTGATACTGCAGATCGCATTTACTTCTTCCATATTACTTAATTTCAAAGATTGTCATTTTAATGAATTAACATTTTTATCTGTTATGTATTTTTCTTTGTTCTAAAGATAATGTAGTGATAAGTGAACTGTCAGCCTTTCATATTTTTATAGGTGTTTCAGAGCCCTTTGCCTTCAGTTATAAGTAAGCGTGGAAGATTACATTTGAAAACCCTAAGGCCATAATTAAATGAGTTATAACAGGTCTGCTGAAGAGTTGTATAAACGGACATTGATGCAGTGCTTACTGTATGTAGGTGTGAGCAACTTAAACTATAGTTCTGCAGAGTATGACAGAGTATAGGACTATGTGATTTGCAGGTTTTCTGTTATTCAGTTACCATTTTTCATACTGTACAAAGGCTGCTATGTATAAAGTGCTTTTTAGAAAGTTTATCAGTGTTATCTCCTTATTTTTATCACTCTAAGGGTATGCTTAACTGTAGTAACTTAATAGAAGATAGGAAAAATAAATTTGCAGGTTTGTTCATAGTACTTGAGATTTCTTGGCCAGCTATTATTTAGAAATAGAAAACAAATTGCTCATATTGCTTGTTTATAAGCATCATTTAAATTGAAACTTCTAATTATGTGGATACAGATTTAATTCTGTATTATAATTTCTTTTTTAAAGAAGTGGCTGTGAGTATCCTGGTGGTTTTGAATTGCAATAATATACTAAATATGCAGGCAGATTTAGTATTTACTTCGTGTAGTAATTCCAACTGATAAATGGTGGTTTATGTGTTGTGTTTATTAGAGCTTTAACTGCTAATCCCATATGGAAATGTTGCTTTGTAGGGCAAAATTCAGCACAAGGGCCTGGGATTCCAGAGTGAACTTGTACATTCCTTCAGGGCATTTTTGCAAGGGAGGTTGTTGTGTTTTAAAGGTAGTTGATAAGAGACCTGCACCACCAACCCCAGACCTGCACCACCAACCACCATCATGCATTAGTCTATAGAAGGTATTTGGGTGAACATACTCCTGTACCACTCCGTACCACCATTTATCCAAGTGAAATTTGCAGGATACATTATAAATCAGGATGTCACTACCAGACAATCAGATTTGAACATTCCTTGCATAAAGTAGCTTGCCTATATCCCTTAGGAATACATCACTTAGCTGTGTTTATGTGACAGTGTTGATATGCCTGGTTTTACATGAAAGTGAGGGTGGCGTGTTATTTATGTCATCATGAATTCAAAAAGTAGGTGGTTGTGCTTTATGTATACTGAGGTTATCTTCTCTGGACAAATCACTTGGAATAACTGAAAGATGTAGTTTTATCATGCAGCTATTAATTAAATCAGGAAACAGGATTTTTTTTTTTTTTTTTACTTTGCTACTGCCTCAGTTTTTTTCAGTGTTCCCTTCTCTGAGGTGCTGACAACAGATTAACATGAAACAGAGCTCTGTTGAACCTAATTATGTTATAGTTCATTGTTTTGGGGACCTATAAAACTGTTCACTCTCTTTTTTTATGAGGCTGTAGTCACAACGAAAGGCCATAAATGGTGCGTTTGCTCTTTCCTACGAGACTGGAGATTTCATTAGTTGACTCTAATAATGGCCTGATCCAGCTGCATTTACACCTGGGAATGAATGCTTCTTTATCAGGTCTTCATCCTTAGTAGGTCAAGCAGGAGGGAATGACAGCAGGATAGCTTTTGATCAGCCGTATATGCTGGAAAGCTTAATTTCCTTTAAAATTATTTACTCTTCAAATGTTGTCTAAAGACATGCTTCCCTGTACTTCAGAAGAAAGATTTTAAATATTGGGGCATTATTAAAAAACAGAACAAAACAGGTCTTTCTATACATTCAAGTAGTCGCTGCTGAAACAAGATTTCCACATCAGTTAAGGGGTTTATTATAATTATATTTTTTTAAAATCCTCAGAGACTCTGGGAAGGACTAAAATTTTTAGCACATTTAGCCCTTAGAAATAATGTGGAAAATGATGCTCTACCTTTATATCTATACCACTTGTGTGTTTAAAATTGATACATTCCTTCTAAGTAGGTTGCTTTAGTATAGGTGCTCCTGAGACTCGTTTGGATTATTTTTCCCTGTTTTTGTTGTTCGTACATTACACAAATATTAAAATTACGGAATTTTTATAGGAAATGTCCTGTAAGATTTAAAGCTAGTTATTTTCTGATTGACTGGGTGTGCAGATATTTTTAT
>NW_009726330.1:0-2247 GCF_000703405.1 Apaloderma vittatum | reverse complement strand
TGCCCGCCGCAACGGAGAGGGGGAAGAAAAGCCAGCGGTGAGACGTACCAGGCAGCGGTGCAGCGATGCCTTCATGCTCTCGGCGTCCCGTGAGGCTGGGACCCAGCTGTCGGTGATGTCCGCCACTTTGTAGAGCCAACCAATTAGCTCTTCCAGCTGGCGGCAAAACATCTACTTAACGAAGCGCAACAAAAGGGGTTACTGATCGACTGCTGTGACAAAGACACGGCAGGGACAGCGATAGGTGTTGGGTGAGCACCTGCTCCCTGCTCCTCTCCTGCCCACCCCACGCACACAAACGTCCCTGAACTTGGGAAACCAACGGTCAACAGAAAGAAAAAAAAAGGCAAACCCCAACTTTAACACCTAAGCACAGCCCAAACGCACTGTGTGGCAAGAACTGAGGGTCACCATGAACTGGAGAGGTGTCGGAAGGCAGCAGCACCCCGGATGAAGGCGGGCATTTGCCTCCCAGCAGGAGACACACCCTCCTCTTCACTGGAGCCTCGCAGTAAATTTGCAGTCGCTTTTCCCTGAGTGTTTGTCTCATTCAATTAAGTGCTTTCATTTATTTTTAAAGCGTCTCGGTACTCGATTGTTTTTGCAAGATGCTGCACGAAACCCAGGGAGCTCTGCTCTCACCAAAACCAGACTCCAGCTCTGCTGCTGCTCCTTGGTTTTGCTATAAAGCCGAGGTGCCTCTCTGTGGGACCACGATTTGATACATCCTAGTGCTGACCCTTTTACACCGGCATTTATACCCATACAAGGCAGGGAAGGAGCTGCACTGGTGTTTGTAGCCATGTGCACAGTTATAATTACTCTCTTGCAAACAGCCCAGCATCACCTCCAAATTCAGGCTGCATCTTTATCGCATCTTTCTGGTGCCGCGGCACTGCAGGATAGACGGGCTGCAGGAAGCCAAGTGCCAAATCTTCACTGAGCTCAACCTCACAGTGCTGAGCCCCTGCAAAAAGAGAGCTGGGCTCCTGCTCCATCAGATGAAATTACCTGCTCTGGCCAGCCCCCCATCTAAATACAATGCAGCAGGGGAAGCCTGAATTAATTGTGCCATAAATACAGGCACATTTTATGGGAGATCTTCCCATTATAAGCTTTATTTCTGACCTCAGCCTACCTCAATGCATTGGGCAAGGGACTCTCTCTGCTGGCTCTTCTTTGGATGCCCCTTGTCCCGCGGTTCATTTAGGTACATCCCATCCAACGTGTCCCTGAGACTGCTCTGTAGACGAAGCCCTCGCAGAGGATCCTTATGGATCCGGCCACGCGATTCAGCATTTTCCCAGCTGGACTTTCGAGAGCTGCAGGGGTGCCACAGCCCAGCGTAATCCTCAGGGTTTCTTCTTTTGTCCCGGCCATCCTCTTCTCCGAAAGGAGTCACCTCAGACGGACGGGACTGCCTGCCGTCGCTGTGACGCGGAAGGTTTTGGCGGTCGTACCCGGGCGTCCTTATAGTTAAGGAAAGACTGGACAAAAACTGAGCCAGCCTTTCCAGCTCCCGCAGTCTTGGAGGCAGGGAGAGAAATTCTTCATCACCCTCCCAGTCTTTCCTCAGGGGGAGGACTCGTGTCGTAGGTAAAAACCTATCAGCGCTCTTCACGTGCCCTCTGTAGTTTGGGAAGGGGCTCCCTCTGGTCCACCAGCTTCTCCCGTCCACAGCAGGGTGGTCAGATGAGGCCGGCGTGGCTGACTCCATCATGACATCCTTAGCAAAACCTCTAGGAGGACGGGAGGAAGCACTCTTGGCCAAGGACGCTTTTGCAGTTGGTTCATAGTACGAGTCAGCTCCTGAGAGGCCTCTTTTTCCTGGTCCCGGAGTGGAGACCCTCTCTGTAGAGGCCACAAACCTCCGACGTTCATTTTCTCTGCTTCCCCGAGCCTGCCCACCTCGACTGTAGATGCTGGTGGACCTCGACGTGCCCTCGAGGGAAACAGAAAAGCTGTCCAGACCTATCCCTGAGTCGTGGAGGAAAGGCTCTGGCATCTTCGTCAGCTTGTATCTTGGCTTCAGCGGATAAGCATAATCCAGCAAGTCCTCATACTCTTTATTGGGGTTCCAGTGGGGCGAGCGACGGTCCGGAGACGGGGGTAAGGAATCCGGTATGGCACACGCCCAGTAATCGGCTTGGTAGGACGACATCCCTCTGACACGCTCTGCGGTCGTGCGGTCGTCGAGTAGAGGCCGGGAGGGTTTGCGAGCCCGCGGCGTCCTGCCTTCTGCCGCGC
>NW_009726329.1:361-683 GCF_000703405.1 Apaloderma vittatum | reverse complement strand
TCTGAGCTCCAGAGCCAAGTCCTTCCTCACAGGAAATCTCGCCTCGGTTAAAACCAAAAGTGAGAGTAAAGAAAGTTAAGTACAAATCAGAGAGCAATAAAAACCATACGGAGGAAACAAAATATATATATTACTAAAGGGGCTAAAACTTTGAAGTCTCATCTTGTTTGATCCTATATTGTTTTACATGGGCGAGGGGGGGAAAAAAAAAGAGCTAATATCCAAAGTCCAACAAGGAGAACTGAAATTGAGTCTGTTTTTCCCTCCCGGGATGTGCTGGAGCTCTCCCGGAGCTGAGAGGCGTCAGGGCTGCCGCCGGCCC
>NW_009726329.1:0-231 GCF_000703405.1 Apaloderma vittatum | reverse complement strand
CCCGCTGCAGCACTGGGGTGTTCTGCTCCATGTCCAAGCAACCACAAATGAGAACCAGGCCCCTTGGCTTGACCGCCCGCCTAAATTTTATACTCTGATCTCGTCGTCGTCTTCGTCGGCGAACGAGAACTCCTTGTCGGGACGTTTTGGGGGGCCTCCCCGCTGGCTCGGTGGCCCAGGGACGGGGCTGCGCTCCTCTGGCCCTGAGGTGCAGCTGGACGCCGAACTGCT
>NW_009726328.1:0-15906 GCF_000703405.1 Apaloderma vittatum | reverse complement strand
GGCAGCTCTCCAGCCACACCTCCCCCAGCCACTCTTGCTCCGTCCTCTTCCCTACATAGCCTTGGTGTTTTTTTTCCTTTTCCTCTCCTTGCACGTCAACAGCTGGAGATACCCTAGGATAGCATGTACAGCTCCTTGCAAATTATGTTTTAAATGCCTTGGCCCTTGGCTAAAGGTAATGCCAGCTCTTCCTGGGAAAGGCAGGGGCACATTAAGAATTAGCGTGTTAGGATGGAGGCTAAACTGCAGCGTGCTTTGAGTGTGGAAGTCTTTGGTAGCCTTGCGTTCTTACCCACTGATAGACTTGTTGCACTCTTGGAGAATGTACAAAGGAGAATCCTAGTGCAGATGTGCCCCAACCGTTAGAACTTCAGAAGACCAACAAATTGTTCAACAGCTTTCTGAAATTTCATAAGTTTGTATATTCTACTGTATGTTTCAGATTTTGGAGTCGGTTACTTGAGTAACTGCACAAGAATTTGTGTTTTGCAGAGATATACCATAAAGGACTTTGTGCTTTTTATTTTTTTTATTTTTAATATGAAGATGCTGTTGTGTCATTCAGAAGACTATGTGTTTAATTATTATTATCTGTACAACATGACTTGTGGGGCATTCTATTCACAAAATGTCACTCTGCCACTGTCTTGGTGTAACAATTTAGCATTTATTACCAGAAATCTGCTTGCCATGTTTTCAGCTATAGACTAAAGACACGTTATTACAATTCATTTCTTGTCCTCTGTTCTGGAGCACCTGTGGAATTTGCTCCCCTAATATATTATTGATACTAATTGTTCTGGGAAGTTGGTGATAACTACTCATATAACAAGATCTGTGTGTGCATTCAGGAATGAGACTAAAATTACAAGGTATAAAATTAGTACAGTTATCATCATGATACATCATCCGTGAAGGAGAAATCTCGTCATGATATGATGTTGCAAAAGCCAGCAGCATCTCCTGAGGAAAGTCTCATGATGGCTTAAGCTATCAGTCAGCTGCCACGGGAATTATCACTACAGACTTACTGGTTCACATGTTTTAGATGAAGTCATAATATAGTGCACTGACTAAAAGAAAACAGACAACCTTGTGGTAAGTGGTTTGCAGCTAGTAGAGGAAAAAATAAGGCTCCAGTTTAGGTACTTGGCAGTCAATCAATCTGATTTCTTAGCCCCAGATCAAAAATTTGGGGTGTGATTGGGTAAATGATTTAATCTCTATGTCTTCTTAGTTTAGATAGTATGCAGAAGAGTCTCCTTGAAAGGTTGCAATGAAAATTTTATGAAGTTTGAGATTATCTGGTGAAAGAACCAACGTGGGAGTACTTCCATTAACTCATCTGGTAGCTTACTTTTTTCCTGTTTGTTTGATTTTTTTTTTTTTTGGTTTGAATATTGCCCCTTAGGCTTAAAGATGATGGCACCGGAACTCCTTATGACAAAGAATCAACAGCAATCATAAAACTGAACAATACAACTGTCCTTTATTTAAAAGAGGTGACAAAATTCCTTGCTCTTGTCTGTTTTGTCAGAGAAGAAAGCTTTGAGAGAAAAGGTATATTTCCATTTTCTAGTATTGCATTACTTTTCCCTTATATTAGCAAGTTAATGAATAACTGTGGTTGTCATTAGCTGATAACAGTCTCCTACTGTATCATGAATAGTCAAGGTAAGTATAGCTTGATAGAGCTCACATAGCATGTTTGAAGGCATACGGTATTTGTCCTGGCATTAAGACAAGATGAAATCACAAATGTATTTGATAACTTCCTGATAAGAAAGCATGTGAAAGTTTACGTCCAGTACAGTAAAGCTTCCATCTGCAGAACGTGTCAGTTTATCTTGGCTAACATTGATTTGTACCTGTTGGCACCAGCGTATGCATTTGCAACAGCCTGCATGCCATAACTGAGGGAAAATTATTGAATCTGGCTGATAGGAAGAAATATGTTCTTGCTTTTCTCATCTCTGAAAGGAGGCTTGAAAAGTCTGCGTATTTGGGAACTAAATGGCTTTCATACATTGCAGTTAAAGTGCATAAAATTGCGTGGTTATCTCTGATGCTGATCAAGGTCAACACTGAAAGCTTGGTTCATGATCGCTTCACTCACTGGCATGATGTTTGCTGAGTTACCGGTCTGAATTAAATGCCCTGAGACCAGAACTCAGCAGTGGAAGGATGAGCCATCACCTGGGCTTGTGTCGCCATCCTGTGATACTACAGAATCACAGAATTGCTGAGGCTGGAGAAGACCTCTGAGATCATCGAGTCCAGCCTAAGACCCAACACCGTCACATCAGCCAGACCACGGCACTAAGTGCCACATCCAGCCTCTCCTTAAACACCTCCAGGGACGGTGACTCCACCACTTCCCTGGGCAGTGCATCCCAATATTAATTCCCCAGTCAGTGTTTGTGAATGCAGTACTCGTACCATGTCTGCTGGGCTGTTTGATGGGATACTTAGCTTTTATTTTATAGAACTTCAACTGGTTAAATTTCTCTTCAATACCTTTACCAGCTTTACTGTCTATGATTGTTAGATGTGGTTGCTTTCTTTTTTTGCTGGAAGCATAAAAAGTGTTGCTTTGACAAACCAACTAAGAATACTGTTTCAGAAAAGACTACCTTGAATAAACACCCAGTTGGCGTTGACTGCAACTGTGTCAAGTTGTTGTGTCGACATAGTTTGGGTCACTTAGTGCTGTAACCTATATTCTTTAACAGTACAGTTCTGGTATTATAATGCAGATTAGCTTTTGGTGCCTGGTGACTTCCACATAATATTTTGTCTAAACTCTAGGGAGAGGGAAAGTCCTGGAAAAAAAAAATCAAAGTGTAACATGCTGGATTTAAACCACTTAAAATATGTATCATCTCCTGTTAAGGCAATAGAAGTGGAAAACACTGCAGTACTTGAGTTAAGAAAGCTTATGGCATTAACCTGGAATGAGATCATAAGCTCAGTACAAAAATTCTAAAACTGTATAGCAGTATTACACAATTGTGGCACCCAGTAAGTCTTCCGATTGACTCCCAATATGTCTTCACAGCTTTTCTGTGGGATCACATTTAGCCCACTCACATGGTAATATTATCTGTCTGTTATGTATGTATGTAATCTAACAGCATGTCTATTGTGTTATTTTTCAGTTACAATGTAAGGAGAAATATAGCTGCCTGTTATGTGGCATTAGTTCTGTCAAGTATCCATGTCAGAGCTTATGCATTTTGAGCAAAAAGGAAATTCTTTTTAGTACTAGATGCTGCTTGTTTTAATCAGTTATTGTATAAAGCACATTTGCAAAACTACACAATATTTTATGAAAGATTTTAATTTTTCTTGTAGTATACTGAGTACTTATCCAAAGCTTTTTAAGTTAAGGCTTTGTTATCTGCCAATGAACTTCTGTTTGTTTTCTCTTAAGACTAATAGGTATATTTAACATTGGATGTAGATGAAACTATAATGCTTATTTAATTATTTGTATTTACCAAACATGCTTTTGCTTAGTCCAGAAAAAAAATGCCTGGAAGATTCACTGATTATGACCTTTGAGAGAGAGAGAGAAAGTGTGGTATTTCACTAAAGGTAGCATTTTTTTCATTGCCTAACTTGTATAAATGTTGTTATTAATATGGAAAATGTTTCTATCTCTGTAGGATTAATAGACTACAATTTCCATTGTTTTCGAAAAGCCATACAAGAAGTATTTGAAGTACGAATGAAAGTAGTAAGATCTCGAAAACATCAAAGCCACATGCAAAAAAATAAAAGACCCACTCCCAATGGGACACCAAGAATGCCACTGTAACTGAGGTTTCCTGGCGCTGTGGCAAGCAAGTTTTTGTGAAGTTGATGTGACTTCTGCATCTCATTGCACTGAGGAAGAGGAAAACAAATGGGACTGGTGTATTATATGAATTTCCCCTGAACATTCAGAAAGCACTGTTTAAATATTTTTATCCAATCAGTTGTTTTTTCATATAGTGAGCACTTTGAGCAAAATGTTGTATATATAAGCATTGAGTTGAACACTTGTAAGAATTTTCTTAATATATGCTGTAAACCTTTTCCATGCCATATTAAGAAGAAACAGCTGTGACAGAAATACTGGGTACATAATTTGCACTTTTTCATGTTTTCCTTGTGGAGTTGGACTTTGATAAACTTAGTTTTTATGGTGATTTTGATGCATGGTGTCAGGTAAAATGTATGCTGTAGTTTATTTACCTGCTACAATCAAATTGGTTAGTAAACAATTAAGAAAACTTGGTACAATGCCTTTTAAAATTTGTGACAGCTAATACCTAACATTCATACAGATCTAATTTCGTATATTTTTCAATTTGTAAACTGAAGAATAATTTTGAAGTATTGCAGCAATAAGCACCTTACCAGCGATCATATCTGGTAGGTAAATATTAGCTTTTATAAAACAGGCTTTTGGCCAAATTTCATCCGGAATTCTCCATAACACTGGTCATGCCCTCTGTTGGGTCTGGTTTTATTATTTACCTCAGCATATACCACTAAAATACCTTTCTATAAAGATAATTGTTTTGTAAAATGGCTCTATGTTGCACTGGTATTTTTATAAGGCTTCAGAGGAGCGTGTTGTATCTGAAAGGTTGAATTTTCATTGCTAAGTTTGTTTTGAGAGCCTGCTCATCTACAGCTGACGCAGTGAAGAATCTGTGTGTATTTTCACCCTGATATTCTGATGTACTGATAGGAAGTCCTAAAGATGTGAGCACTGCATTCTGATTCCCTCTAGTAGGGGTTATGTCTGTGACTGAAATCAAGAAGACACCTTTAAAAAGAGGACTGGACAATCTACCTGCTGTAATAATCAGCATCCTTCACTACTTTTTATTTTAATATTGGAACATGAGCAGATTTACCACAGGATCAGCCTGGGCAGCAAAACACTCTTAAACCTAAATAGAAGTAAAACCTACTTTCTGAGTTCTGTATTCACTGTTTTTGTTTAATTAATGATACAAAATTACAGTTTCTTCGGAAGAGCAACTCTTCTTTTTACCCAGTCCTGCCGCGAACCAATTGCACGTGCGGTCCGGCGGTGTTTTCAGCAACTCTTGAGAGTGGGAAGAGTTTGACCTGAATGGGAGGCAGCTCGCTGTGCACCAGGAACAGGTAAGGGGAGCTACATCTCACTCACTCATAATTAACGTGCCCCTAGCCGAGTTCGCTCTGGAGATGGAAGTGCACATGGAATTTGAAAGTTTTCTCTTGTCCAAAGTAAGGCCGCGTGTCTGTCAGTGAGCTGAGTGCCAAGTATTTGCTGGCTTCTGTTGAACAAGGAGGAGTAACCTGTGGTAAGCAAGTCTCAATTCAGTTACGGTTTGAATGCAAATGCTGAGTTTTTGCACATTGACACATTTTGTCGCTCTAGTACCGTACTGAATACATCAGCTGGGAGAGTCGGTTGGCCTGAAGGCAAAGGCTCTCTGCACTGGTGTCTGCCAGAAGGGAGACCAGTAGTTTCCAAGCCCTTTACTGCTGCCCAATGCAAGACTCACCTTTTTGGAAAAAATTGCCTCTTTTGACATCAGTCTATTGAATATATGTGGAGTTCTTAGAAAGAGATGACGGAGCTTAGCTCCATTGAGCTGCACTTGATAAATAATGCAGTTCGGGGTCCTCAGGAAGGCGAGAAATACTGAGAGTAGCCAAAAGTACTGGTCCTGGTGCTAATGGGAAGGATAATGACAGTAGCTGTAATCAAAGCAGAACACTTCAAAAATACATAGAGTTTAAATTCCTTTTGGTATACTGTCACCACCTGTCAGGTGAGTGCAGCTCTTCTGACCGACCCCTCAGTTAAAGTAACACAAACCTGTCTTCAGAGTTCACCACAGCAGGACTTCCACTGAGAGCTGCCATAATTTCTGGCCACTCATTTGCCTTTCATTTTGTTGAAACCCACCTTTGGATCTGTCCTGCTCCCTTCGCTCTCTCACACATCGGTGACTGTGTGAACAGAGGACACCTGCCAGGCTGGACCAGACACTGCTGTTGTTTTCGTTTTTAATAAAGTATCTCATCACACTGGCTATTCACACTGGTATGAATCATAACTAAAGAATGTAGTTTCCGTATGTTTGGCCTGAGTTTTGTGTAGTCCTACATACCCTTATATTTAAAGACTATCGGCTTAATTTAGTCCTTACAGTCCCCTCCAGAAACTAGCGTAGATGATGTTGCATAACTTAGTGAAGGTGACTTTAGCTATTGTATAAAACTCCTGATTGGTTATTAACAGAGCAAGCACAATTTTTATTAGATTACTTATGTTTCAAACAGGTTTAATTATAAAATTGAAAGAATGTTAAAAATGTGTTAATTTTACTATTTGACTTTGGGATTTTCAGTTTAGGTGACGACTTGCATGTTTCACTTCTGAGTAATGAGTACCTCAGATTTTCATGTTCTAGCTGAAATGATTGAGCACTGAGTGAGGCATGCAAGGTTGGTGAGTTTTATTTAAAGAACATATTGTTTCAAATTTCTTTTAAATTTTACTGAGATTCTAGTTTTTATTTTAAATGCATGAAGTAGACCATGCACTACATAAGGGACAATCCTGATAAGGCAGTGCTGAGATACCTTTTTTTGAATTAGAAATTGTGCAAGAAGTAATCACTTCCTTAATAGTGCAGTATTTCAAAAATGCCTGATCTGTGAGTCTCCATTTTTGTATATCATGGGAGTTGCCTAGACATAGTAGGGACCACTGTTGAGCTAGCCATGCCTAGTTAAAACACTGGTGTAGAATAAACCCAAACCAATTTCATATCCCATAGGCACTTCAAAGTCAGGACCTGAGTAACTATAAAACATTGGGTTCACCAACTTGTTGTAGTTGAGGGAATCTCTGTAAGTAATTCAGTAGGCAGCAGCCCAGCATACTTAATGGGTTCGAAGAATTAAAATCCATCCTTGAGCGTGCACTGGATCGTGGCTATTTAAAATGTTACAGTGCTGGAATGTGTTGTGCCTTAGCATGAAAGTGTAATCAGCAGGAGTAAACTACACTGATTAAGCATAATTCAAATGGATCATTTGAGATCTCATGTTCTGTGATGAAACTTTTTTTGTTTTTCTCATTAAAACAAAAGTTTTGGGGGTTTTCGCACATGCAATTGCACTCCTGTGATCAAGTTTTATACTAAGGGAGTTCATTCTGTGGAAGGACTGCAGTGATTCTTAAAAGAAATATGAAAGAACCTGTAGACTCTCTCCATTTTATATTGAGGTTTTCCCATTTTTGCACTGAATCGTGAGCATGATATTACATACCCATTTTTGCTGCTGCAGCTTTACCTCTGCCCTGTTTTATGGGGAATCTAGATCACTGACACCCAAATTTCTTACTCAGATTCTAAATATTTGTCAGCAGCTGCATGTGAATTTACTCAATTACAGACAAATACATCAACTTCACCCATTTAAGCTGTGTGGAAAATGAGAAGGAAACTTGGTTGGGATATTCTTTTGGGCTCCTTTGATATGGTTACATATGGTTGTCATCCCATTGATTTCCCACTGTATTAATATTTGCACATTAGCTTATGCACGTATCTTCAAATGGCTACATTTAAAAGAGACTCTAACAGACTTATTTTTCTTTCTTCCTGGTATCTTCTGTGTTACCTTTCTCATTTTACTGTCTATACATGTTTTGTTGTAAATACATCAGATACGCAGTCACCTTGGTTCCTGCTAGCCTGCTCTCTTTGGCTTACAAGCATTACGAGCTACACGCTAGGTCTTGAGCAAAAAGCTACTGAAATATACTGAGTACAAAAATATCCAAATTGTGTAAAATCCACTGCATGCTACTAACATCCTTAGATAGAGCATATTTATGTGACCTTGGTATGTATGCCCACTGTAAAATGTTCGTATTCAAGTTACAGTTTATGCTGGCAGTCAGATGTTAAACATTTCTTAATCATGTCTAGGACATGTTTTAAAAGAAAAGCTTCATATAGGTAAATACGTTTGGGGGAAAAATAATCTAATGCAACAGTCTGTTACAGTGTCTCTTGAACTAAACTGCCATATCTTTTATCAGGTAAGAGATTTTTCAGGAGACTTGTCAGAGTTGATTCTTTACTTAATACTGCTAATACCAGGACCTGCTCTGAGAGGGAAGGATTATTTATTTTAGAATTGCTGCATACCAGAAAGTAGAGAAAAAAGCACTGATACCATTTTTTATAAAAAAAACCCAAAAAACAAACCAACAACAAACATGGCCTAAACTGAGAAGGGTTTGGATTAAGCGACTCATAGATGAGCATGAGAGACAAAAAAAAACCCCAAACAACTGACTGACCTAGTTTGTAGGCCAGAACATTTCATAGTGTATTCCCAGCTGCCTTTTTTCACAAAATGCAGCCTGAGAAAAGACGATGGACTAACCACAACAGGATGCATGCCTGTGTGTTGAACCATGGTGAGGTGGTCTGGGTGAGCTCAGGTACACCATAGCTTACTCAGAGGCCCCCATAGTAGTGCCCTGGCAGTGACTTAGAGGATACTATGAGAGCTGCCTTTGCTGTTGTAGCAGAATTTACCCTTTCTGTAGGTTTTATCTGCACTCAGTACTAACTAAAAGCCATTCTGGACTCTGCTGAATTAAAGGGTGGTGTTGATACAAATATAAGTGTAAATCAGACATGAGCATGCTAGCATTTGAAATCAGAAATGGATTTCTTTAGCAAGAGAGCAGTGATATTCTGGAGCTTCTGCTCAGCACAAGGGGAGCAATCCCTCTATGTCCACGAGGAACCTCAGCTTGTCAATGAAAAGGGGTACAAATTGCAGTGGGAGTGGTAGCATCAGGGAATGCAGTAGTCCTAACTCATTTTCTCAGCAGCACTGTGAGTTTCTCACCCAGATGAATTCATGTTTGCATTTATTTGTTTTTGTGTCAGGTAGGTGTCCACTCATCCATTCATTACTGCACGTTTATGTTCTTAGTCCTCCTAGTCGGGCTGCCTTCTTGCTCCTTCCTACACAAAACCCGAGTTTCATACCTGGTTCATGCTTCCTTAATAAATACTGCCCTAGTCCTTCCTCAGCTTTATGTTATTCCAGATAAAACAGCCATCCAGCGGTTTGGGAGTCAGTAATGGTGCGAGTTCTCTTTTGCAGCTGGGGTTCCTCTAATGCGGCTCATAAAACTTGCCCAGTGGGATGGAGTGGTGGATGTTTTAGCAATAAATGCTTTAACCAGCACTCCTGCGGTTTCTAGGAGCGCCCCCATCCACTTTGCAGTAGTAATGTTCAAGGGACCTGACATCTGTGGTACAGCTCCTACTTGGTCTGAGGTTAAGTCAGCTGTTGATTGATTTTTGCCCTGTTCATGCACATCCACGTAAGTTTTGGGGACTACTTTGAGAACAGCCAGAGCCACCTGAGCCACGGGAAATTTATTTCCAACTCCTTTTGCAGAGCAGTACACAGAGAGAACAGAGGTGTGCCTTCTGGGAAATCCAGCAGGCACAAATCAAAAGGTCCTAGGGACCAACATCATTGTCTCTAAACTCTGCACTGCGAGGTGGAACATGCTCTGCTGTTCTACAGTGCCTTTTTCAAAGACTGAATCATCCTCTGGCGAGCGAAATGGTCTGTTTCACAAATTGCTTCTCTTTCAGTACTCCCTTCACAGCTGCTCCACCTTCTTTCAACTGCCAGTGTGCAATTCATCACGCTGTCTGGTCTCACATCTTAAGTGCTAAATGCAAGCTCTGCAGCAGAGGCACACGGATCGGCTCACACCCACCAGTCCTGTTCCCCTTGCTCAGCACTGTTTCCTGTCCTATTCCTTCACTGATTTCGTATTTCAGTTCCACATTTTCTATCTATAAAGCACCAGTTGTCATTCCAAGTTCTGCAATTCCTCCTAAAGCCCATTATGCAGAAACTTGAATATTGGCTTTAAATTTAGTGTTTCCTTGACAGATCACAAATACATGTCCTGCTGTACTCGGTGCACCCTCTCCCATGAAAGCTTCCCACTCCCAAGAACTGAGTGCATCCTTGAAAGTTCTTCAGGGTGGGAGTCCATTCCCTTTTTATATTGCTAGCATTAATAGTCCCATAAAATCCAAGCTCTAAGTCTCTAATTTGAATAGTTACAATTGTTTTCAGCTTTTGTTATTTCTCTTTTAGAATAACAAAACCCCTCTGCAGCCTGTATTCCTTGCCAGTATGCACTGCTGTGAGTCACTTTGATAAACATGTTTCACTACTTGAAAAAAAACACCCTACAAGCAGACAGACACAACTGTAAGAGTGTAAAGTAATAATTTATTGGTTAATACAGGTAGCTCTGACTAGCAAGCTACTGGACTGCGCATTAATATGCTTACATCCTCTTGCAAGGCACCAGATGAGCCTTCATTGGCCAGTGTCACCCAACTGCTGTCTTCTGACTCTCCACATTTTCCTTCCAGCATTTGTTATCTTTTCATGTTGGTGTTTTTCTCCTGGGCTTCATCTCAACAACTCTGGCTCTGGCTCTGGTTCTGCCTCATCTTGCCTGGCTGTGCTGCTCAGCCCCATCTCATGGCGTAGCAATCCCTTGGGCATGCAGAACCCAGGTTACGAGGCTGGGCCTGACCAGGGCTGTGGTTAGAGGTTTAGTCCGGTTGCCCACATGAGTGCCTCATGTCATGGAAGGAGCTCTAGGCACTCCACCTGGCCTTCAGCTACTGCTTTGCTCGAAACGGCACCAGTATCCCATAGCATACCTTTCTGTTCCATATAGATGTCTGACATACCTTAGGATACTTCATGTGGCACAAGATGCTTATATGTATGCGATGCCATAAAGGCCTAGATTTTCACTAACCATCTGAGAAACTGCTGGGTGTCCCAGTACCTATAGGGGGCCGGCAGAGATGACTGGTAACTCAGTATATCTTGGTGATTGACACAGTAAGCTTTACTCACCCTTACACTGATTGTAAAACACTTTTTAAGGAACTCTAGATTAAAAGCTTGCACATAAAAGCTTTAGTCCCATTACTAAGTTAGTAGGGGCTGTATGCAAGCAGGTACATGCAAGTTCACATTAGAGTTGTGAGTAACATTTTTGGAATGGATGGAGTGAAAAGGCTGCTTGATGGCAGCTCACCAGATGTAATCCTGACTGCTTTCCCTCTGGCTGCCGTGTCATTGTGAAGATACGCTCCCCAGAAGGAAGCTTAGGGGAGTAAGTCAAAGTGGGGAGCATGGGGAGCAACTCACAGGAGGTAAAAGCGACAAAATTTGGAGCCTGAAGCCCTGCAGAGGGAGGATCATGAAAAACTGGCTGCATGAGTCAAAGGCTGTACCTGGTATTTTCTTCCTCTGTAGTGGCACAGGAGCAAAATAATTTTATATTGGAATACTTCGCAGCTACCCGACAAGTATCTCTGTAATTTGCATGGTAAAGAATATGCACCAGAATATGCCATTATCTGTAGCTGCTAAAAGACAGAGTAACTAGATCAGAGTCATAAACAGCTGTCAGACAGAAGCTTCAGCTTTCGCTTGTGCCTCTGCACTTTCTTCTGAACCAGGGCACCATGTGAACTGTTACAACGATGATGCCAGAGGGGTGTGAGTCAAGTGACTGGCATGATGCAGGAAAAAAAAAGGTGAAAAATATGTGCCATTGTTTTGACTTCACATAGTGTGGACTACTGCCTGGTGTTCCACAAACACTGCACTGATAGTCCAGATCAGGCACTTACTTGGGCAGTCAGCAATCTGGTAACTGCCTCCCTCATCCTCTTTCATTTCTGAAAGAACAATAATTAAAAGTCACCTGGCAAAGTTTTTCTGTTTTGTGAGATGGCTGCTTTAGAATTAAGCTTGAAGAAAAGATAGTAATTGCTTTCCTGAGAAGCACCGTGCATCTGTGCAATTGCTACAAGGCATTGGTTATACAATGCTGTGTTTTTATCAGTGAGGAGGAGGTGCACTTGTTGAATCCAGATTTACCAGCTTTCAATTCACACAAAGGATTTTAAAAGCTGAGACTGTATTAGTCACCAATGAGCGCAATGATTCCTCTTCCAAGTGAGTCATATCTGTTCTCACTGATAATATAGGCATATTAATATTAGATTGCTTAATTCCATTAGAGTTTAATTCTGCAGCCAACTGTATGTATTGAAAGGTTCATTATAAATGAAGGAAACCGCACTACATTTTGTGAATTTGGGAAGGCAGAGTGCAAATGGTTGGTACAAAGAACTATTGTATTTTCATAAGCTTTTGTGATCTCAGACCTGCACTTAATGTGCAGTATCCACTGTTGAAATAGCCCACACAGTGATATGACCTGCACAGAGAATAAAAATTGGGTGTTCCATTACCTAGAATGCTCTGAGATCTTCAGGTACACTGATACATCAGACCCAAGTGGAAAAACTGAACCTTAGTGTTGAAAATAAGAGGCTTTGTCAAGTGAAATGCGTGATACACTTATTTCGGATATAGAGAGCTATATATATCAGGTGCAGCAAGGCAAATACCTAACTAGGGTAGTCTAGGACCTAGACGTTAGCTAAATCCCCCTTGGCAGCTAATGGAAAAATCAAGGAACTTTTAAAGCATGATTTGTTGGATCTGCAACTAACATCTATTTCAGGCAAGATGAATTCTGCTGTAAAAGCGCCTGGTTCTCTCCATTAGCTATAAAGTGAGCCTCTGGTAATCAGCTTAGAAATGTATATTCATAGTCTGCAGTTGTCCAGTGGAATTCTGCCCATATGTTTACTCTGATTTGGCCTTTCTTTCACAGTAGAAGCTGCTGCAGTTGAAGAATTATGCATTTTATCAAAATTGCTATTAATTTTCTACTATTTTTGCATCAGAAGAGCCTATATGCTCCTTTGCTGTGAAACTAGGTGGCTGTATCAGAGTCTGTTTTCATCCAAAAGGAAAAAAAATCAATATGACACAACTGCAGAAAAGTACATAGAAACATAAGCAAAAACCATCTTCTTGGAAACTAGGAATGAAAAAAAAAATTAGAAATTAGTGAGGGTTTTTTTGTCAAACCGAAGCCTTACTTCAATGTAAAACATTTATTAAAGCCACACAATTTTTAATGCTTTGAGTTGTCAAAACTGATGATTTTTGCTGTCCTCCAACCAATTTGGTAAATTGTACAAACTCTTTCTGCAAAGGTCAGTATTGGATTAAATAACAAAATCCTTGTTGCAGGAGTGTTCAGGCAAACTTTCGGTTTCTGTATGCTTCAGCTGAGCATGTTTATTTTTTCCCCAAGTTAGATCATATGACAGGATACACAAGCTACATGAAGTGCTGCCAGCATTTAGGATTTGACTGCAATTTTGCTACTATATATGGTGTTTGGTTTTAAAAAAACCCTACAAGTTCTAGCACAAAATGGCTTCCCTGTCTAAACAAAAGGCAGATGACAACACAAATCCAAAAGGGCATTTTTGACCAGAGGCAGGAAGAGGAGGGAGGCTGCTGCTCCAGACTGGCAACACCAACCATGCAAGAGCTCTGCGGTGCTTGCTCCTCATCTGCTGACATACAGGGCTGGGAATTAATCCCCAGATTTCTACCTGTATGCTGACTCCCTCACAGGAATCGGTGGTTTCATCTGGCAGCATCCACCTCCCATAGCTCTGATTTTTAACTAATAATACAGCTGAAAATGAAAGCCATCTCACACTGCCAGCTCTGCACGATTTCACATGGCCATTACCCCAGCACCCAGACAGGCCACAATGTAGCTTACTTAAATGTGACAAATATGTAAGTCCTATCTGTTAAAATTAAAGTCTATTCATCTTATTTTCAATAGTGCTTAGCTGTCGTGTAGCTACAGTGACTCTGTATTTCTTTTTTTAGCTAAAAGCCCAAGTTTCATGTTAACTGCAGGTGCTTCCTCCTTGAATTACATAAAAAGACATTTTAAGTGTGGCCAGGGTCAAAGGCCAGAGCGCACAATGGAAAGCTGAACTCTGCATTACTCTTAAACAGTTCATAAAAATTACCACTTCTCAATCCATGCCATTATTCACCTTATAATACCATTTTAAAATTTATCTTCTATCAAAATAGATCTCAGAACTTTTTACGTGGCAGTACAGATTCCCAAATGCAAAATACTGCTCTCCTACTTTGGGCAAGGGCAGGATTTAGTCACAGGTGGTCCCAGAGCCCTTCTGCTGCACAGCAAGATGGCTCTGGCAAATGAGGAAAGACAGGTCTAAGAACGACCAAAATCATCTGTAAACAAGGCACCCAGTGCCTGCAGCTCAACGATATCGCTCAGTCAGATCAGCCATTATTAGCCAGAAATAGTGAGATGACATCAAAGAGTTATTGGCCATTCAGTGTGCCCTGGGGATGCTTTTGGTGTAAGAGGGAACCCCAAGGTCTGACGCAACCCTTTCCCTTCTGCTAGACATGTTATTTATGCTTTACGTGATTTGTAGTGCTTTGTCCCGTAATAAGGAAGATCACTTTGCCCCTTTGAAAATTTAGCTGCTAGTTAAGGTGGAGTAAAGTTGCTTTATTGATTTGTTGCTATTACTACAACATCACTGTGCAACAGAACAGGAAAGGGAAGAGTAACGTGGTTTTGCAATTCTGAGCACATGAAGAGGTGGAAAAAAATGCACCTACTCCAATGTTTTTGTTTACAACTGTCTTCCATTGCTGTTCAATCAAAGATGCAAAGAGGAAGAGACATCAAAACATGAAAAAAACCTACATTTTTTAAAAGGTGATTAGGAAAAATATAAAAGTAATGCAGATAAAATTAAGGACAATTCATGAGATGAGTTTCAAGCCTATGCTGTTGAAGACAAACACATACTCAAGTTGCTTATTTACAGCTGATACTAAATTAGGCAGGCTGCTGAGATTATGACCACTTTAATTTATGCATTTCCTTAGCTATAAATTCTTAAAAGTGCTATCCCAAGTGCGTTGTGGCTATAACCAGGCAGCAGAGAAACTGCAATCGTAGATGCAAATAAATACTTCTCTGGCATTGTGGCATGGAAACAGTGATCTCCCCATCAAGTCAAAACTATCGCTGATAATATTTGCGTAAACTAGGATTTGGTGTATGCCATCATTTAGGTCTTTCATGATCCTGAAAACCAAGAAGCAAGATGTCAGGTCTTTGGGGCAGAGTGTCAGTGGGTCTACAGGGTCCTGGGAGCCCCTTTTCATAGAATCAGAATTGTATCAGCTGGAAAAGACCTAGAAGACCATTGAGTCCAGCCTTTGTCCCAGCCCTATCAACCTACTGAACAATTCCCCTCAATGCAACATCCACCCGTCTCTCGAACACCTCCAGGGACAGTGACTCAACCGCCTCCCTGGGTTCAAATGGCTGACAACCCTCTCAGTAAAGAAATTCTTCCTAATATCTAACCTGAACCTCCCCTGGTGCAGTTTATATCCATTTCCCCTCGTCCTATCACTCTCCGCTAGGGAGAACAGACCAGCCCCTGCCTCTCTACAACCTCCCTTCAGGTAGTTGTAGAGAGCAATGAGGTCTCCCCTCAGTCTCCTCTTCTCTAGGCTAAGCAGCCCCAGATCCCTCAGCCTTTGCTCATAAGACTTGTGTCCTAAGCCCTTTACCAGCTTGGCAGCTCACCTCTGTACTCTCTCCAGCACCTCAGTGTCCCTCTTGTAGTGAGGGACCCAAAACTGGACAGTTTTCAAATCAATCCACCAGTGCTATGAGGTCCTGAGGCTCCTCACCCCATGACCTCTACAGTTCAAGGCAGAGTCAAGACAAGGGCACTGGGGGCATTTTCACTATTCTTACTCCAGCCACCTTCTGCTGTGCGGCCTGAAGTATCACCCATCGCCGCA